>NW_026865721.1:0-88741 GCF_026571515.1 Ruditapes philippinarum
ATTTATAATCATACATTAGAAACTTGTTATATCAAATTACATTTCTATTAAAATAATTTCATGTCTTCAGTTATTATGTTTCATCAGGTGAAGAAAATCGTGTGTACTTAAATAAACCACAAAAACACTGCCTAGCGGGAATCACTCACTAAATTTTCTTACAACCTCATCGGAAGACAAAGTAAGGAATATACTCCAAAACAAAACATTACACAACAACATATTTGTTACGGACTGAACTGGGAACTGGAAACATGAATTTTTTTCCCGCAAGTAAAGTCAAGCTTATAACACTGTAATGTCAAAACTGGTAAATAAGGACAACTCATAGAGAGAACATGCATGGCCTTTTATGACAAAATGTATTTTATTCTGAATATACATTTTGTAATTAAAAAGGTTTCCTCAAAAAGTGGTCTTTAACTACACAGTGGATCCTTAAATCGGAGTTTGTCTCTAACAAACGTTTGACTGTATATCAATTCTGGAAAGCCACATGCATAGCTCATTTAAGTAAAATCTTACTTGTTTTCATCAGATGATAACGTATCCTCTCAAAAAACCTCTGAAAAATGTTTCCATTATTCTGTATGTCCTGCCTTGTTTCATCTAAAAGATAATTGAAACATTAACAATTTAATCAAATCAGTTATAAGAATTATGATATATACTTTCAAAGACTTGAACCATTGTAACAGAATGTGTGCTGTATAGTAAAGGTAACCACTGAAATGTGCTGTTACCATAAAATGTGCTGTATGATACAGTTACCATAAAAGTGTGCTGTGTGAAAACAGTTACTAGAAAAGTGTGCTTTATTAAAATTGTAACCGCTTAAGTGTGTCGTAGATAACAGTTACCATTAAGGGGTGTTATAAGTAATAGTTACTACTTATGTGTGCAATATGTAACAGTGACCACTACAATGTTCCGAAATTACTGACGTACAGGTAGTCCGTTCTGTTCGGCAAGCCTCGTTACCGCCCAATGGGCGGGGTCTCCTCGGTACGAATATTCCTATTTGAACCGCAGCATATGACATATATGATTAATATATTATACATCTGTTAACTTTCAAGTGAAAACGAAACCTTCAACGCTGTACTCATTTCGTAAATTGACAATAATATTTAGCAAGTCAAAACCCATTGATTTGATGGTGCACTTCATTACCAGCTTAAATAACGCGCGAAACTACTAATATCTGATGTAAAATAAATAAATACATGTATGAGTAAATAAATATATAAATAAATTATGGAACTGTGACTTGTGTACACATAAAATGAAACGTCACTCTCACACTAGACTTGCCAAATGGTGTACATGTATGTGAAGTTGATTTGTACATTGTACATCGAAGTTCAACTTGTAATTTGCCAATAACAAGCTTGTAGTTGGTTATTCAACCTTTAGTTCTGCTTGTATATTGTACATATTAATTCAACTTGTAGTTCGCCAATTACAACCTTGTATATCGATATTCAGATTGTAGTTCACCCTAACTGCACCAGCATTCATATTTGAATTACAAGCTTGTAGTTGGAAATTCATCCTGTAGTTCAGCTCAGATACATCAGCATACGTTATATTTTAATTACAAGCTAGTAGTTAGGTATTCATCTTGTAGTTCGGACAAATACATCAGCATACATTATATTTTAATTTCAAGCTTGTAGCTGGAAATTCATCTTGTAGTTCAGCTCAGATACATCAGCATACGTTATATTTTATTTACAAGCTAGTAGTTAGGTATTCATCTTGTAGTTCGGACAAATACATCAGCATACATTATATTTGAAATACAAGCTAGTAGTTGGGTATTCATTTTGTAGTTCGGAAAAATACATCAGTTTACATTAAATTTCAATTACAAGCTAGTAGTTTGGTATTCATCTTGTAGTTCGGACCAACTTCATCAGCATACATTATATTTGAATAACAAGATAGTAGTTGGGTATTCATCTTGTAGTTCGGACCAATACTTGAGCATACGTTATATTATAAATAACAAGCTAGTAGTTGTTCTTGTAGTTCGGACCAAATACATCAGCATACGTGATTATTACGTATAAATTATGTGAATTAAAGCTAGTAGTTGAATATTCATCATGTAGTTTCGACAAATACATCAGTAAACATGATATTTGAATTACAAGCTAGTAGTTGGGTAGTCAGCTTGTAGTTCGGATAAATACATAAGCATACGTTATATTTGAACAACAAGATGGTAGTTGGGTATTTATCTTGTAGTTCGGACCAAATATATCAGCACACGTTATATTTGATTAAAAGCTAATAGTTGGGTATTCATCTTGTAGTTCAGACAAAAACATAAGTTTACAGTATATTTGAATTACAAGCTAGAAGTTGGGTAGTCATATTGTGGTTTGCACAATTACATCAGCATACATTATATTTGAATTAAAGCTAGTACCCAGCAAACACAAGACGTCATACTGACGTCAGATTTAAGTCAGGTTCTGACGTCGGATGACGGTCGGAAAAACGGTTGGATTTGAAAGTTTTTTTGACGTAATAATCTGACGTCAGGTAGACGTCAGAATCTAACCATTATTTAACCTTTTTCTGACCAAAATCTGACCATTATCTAATCATTTTCCGACCTCAAACTGACCATTTTCCGACCTCAATCTGACCATTTTCCGACCTAAATCTTACCAGTTTCTAACCATTTTCCGACCTCAATCTGACCATTTTCCGACCTAAATATTAACCCTTTTCTGCCCTAAATCTGATCATTTTCTGACCTTCATCTTATCATTCACCTAATCTTTTTTGTTTCACCACGTCATAAATATTTTCTGGCTAATCCTGATTTGATCGAATTTAATTTAACTCATTCTATTAAGTAACTTTCCCTCAAATGAAATGTATAACAGAAAACTAAAAGCAAAATATGTTTCATGCTCTTTTAATTTAAAATAAAAGTTGCAATTTTATGCTGATATATACAATTTTAGTAAATTTTGCAAGGTTAAATAATTTTCATAAATTAAACAAAATAAAACATAAAATAAGTTAATTACAAAACAAAAAGTATTACAAAAACAATGACAAAAATGAAACTAAGAAAACATGTACAAATATTAAAGAACAAAACAATGTATGCACATTTCTATCAAAGTTTGCCTTATCAAATAAAATAATGAAAATATTATAATTTTAAGAAAAGTTAAAAGATTCTGATAATAATGTTTCAAGCAATTTATGACATTTTCAGTACTTTAACTATATTTCTACAGCATTTCTAAAACATTTAGTGCCATTTTGCATATTTTGACCTCCTTTGATTATCGTCAGTAATGTATAAATTGCTGCCTTTTAGTTACTTCACAAAGTTATACTTTTAGATATCCATGAGAATTAGCACGAATTTTGAGTGTGATGCTTTAAGATATGACCTTCTTTCAGCACCCCTCGTCTGTCCGGAGGATATGTAGCGTTTGTAGCGCCCAATAGCGTGTGTGACATCATTTTCACTGAAAAAAAAAGAAATTTATGAAACATGTAAAAATAACAAGCAAAAAAGTTTTCATGGTTATCTTAACTTAATGAACAATTTTGCCAACTTTTTATAAGAGAGCTTTAACAAAAATTAAAAGTAAACATGAATGCTGAACATTTAAAAAGCCGCTTTTAAACTCCAGTTTAGTATGGATTAAAGTATGTAATAGAATTTACAAAAATCTTACTTTCATATGTTTCTTTTTACATATTCACGTGTTTCCGTCCCTCCGACCTTTGAGAGCATGTCCAACACTTTAACTACCTGAAAAGAAAATTATATTATAACTTATGTACTGTATATATTCTACGTTTGAAATAGAACAGTTAAGGAAGTCTTAAAGATTTCATAGTTTGAAATTAAAGATTTAATGCCGAAATGTCTGGAACCAAAACGTCTTTGGTTATTTGGGACCGGAACGTTTTGGGTTATTTGGGACCGAAACGTCTTGGTCCGAAATGCTCAAAATCGTACAAATTAATTCTCAATTCTCAGATTTTAACTGACAAAAACATCACAGTTTAAGAAAAATATGAAAACTAAGCATTCTCTTTGGTAGTACTGAAAGGCATATTATAAACTCTTCACAAGCAGAGTTAAAACATGTCAATTTTAAAAAGATTTATTATTAGACATTATCGCGAATTTGTGTGACATTTTACTTCAGCTGTTCAAATAATGATAATTAAATTTAAGAGTGCTTGCAATCATGCAATTATTTATCAAATACAAAGTAGAAATAAATCTAAATAAATTGAACTGACCTTTTTGTTCAAGAAAATCTATAATATTCACTCATCAATGCATCCCGATTCCTGACCGACAGCCAAAACGTAACGCCTACGAATTTGAATTTCCATCCACGTGACTTTAGATTCGAATTTTAGGTTAATTATGTTTTCTTTCCCTTTTCTGTCACTATGATTAAATGTTAAAGCACTATTAAAAACTCGTAATTTTGATACATATAATATATAACAAATGATAATATTACAACGTTAAATGATTGGAACTTGTAAACAGATCTGTGGCTATAAATAGATTTCATAACAATAACACATGTAACTTGCCTATATAGACCCTTTCATTTAACCGATAACAGTCAGTGAAGAGTTACTTCCCTTACCGGATGTGACGTAAATGGGGGATAAAACTATGCATGCCGCATAGAAAGTTAGCTTATTGAAAAGTTAAATGCGTAAATACTGATCGTTCAATTATGATTATAACATGTAAAAATTTACGCATGCATACATAAATTCAATATCAAGACAATAGAAAAAAATACAAAAGCAAAGATTGAGATTAATTCTCGCTACCACAGATTTATAAATCTACATGTCGCAACGGAGTGAAACATCGAAATTTCAAAGTGAATATTTTTATTAGATCTAGATTTTCTCAAATGCCAGGATAAAAAGCTAGTAACTAAATCAAATTTTAATATTTTACAAACACCTATACACACCGAAATTGCCTATTATAAATTTAAATGGCCATTTTCTAGTTGTCTGTGTTATTTTCTGTCATTTAGAAAATTCTGGCGTATATGTGACAAACCTGAAAACACGGATTTATATTACATTAGTAATATAAATCCGTGTTGAAAATAAGATCGCCAATGTCTTTAAATGATTGTTTTTCAAGCTTTAATAGAACAATAACAGAATGCATTATGTCAATACTTATTGATTCTTTTTCATTACGCCGTATAAAAATTATTTCAAAGAACCAGTGAAGGATATAATTTTATAAATATTCCGGAAAGAACGAAAACCATGTGGCATTGACTTTTATAACTTTAGATTCGCAACAGACGATAATAAGATAATTTTGATATTAAAAATCTATTCTTTAAAGACCTTTTCCCAGCAACTTATTTCATAGATAAATAGATGTGTATATAATTATAAGCGCCACTGGGCCGTAACTTATTAATTAAAGGGGTACATATGTCGTATATACAAGCGGCACTTGGCTGTGATATCATAAATCACCAGGGTGCATTTTTTAGAGTTATAACATTACATCAGATTACGTCACTTTTGTTAGTTGTCAAAATATTTATGGTCCGAATTTTGTTATGGATCATCCTAGGGACTTAATTGGTCATGCCTTACTGATTTGATACTCGATCCAGACACGGATTTAAATTACAATTAAAGTCCGTGATCCAGAGTCCTACCAACTGGCACAGTCAAATATACGTAAAATTATAATTCAGTTAATAACAACTTGTTTGTTTTTTTGTTGCTTTTTAACAAATTTGATAAGCAGAGTATGAATTAAAAAGTATCCAGTTGAAAATATTACTTTACCAGCTTGAATAATATTTGTGTGATGTACGATTTTTTGAGAGTGCATTTTTGCCGACGCAAATAGTATACAGTCCTGTACATTGAAAAGAATTTTTATTTTTATGCCTTTACATTTTTTTTTAAATTACATAGATTTATATTGTTTTCTTTTCTTTGTCTTAGTAATGCTTAAATCAAAATTATTTTAATAAACCAGTATCTTGCAATTAATTATTACGCAGCCGTTTTTCGAAACTACAGAATCCTTACATTTTTGAAACTCAAAATATCTTTTGGGTATTTTATATTAGCAGAGACGTAGATACATTATTTATATCTCTGGTATTAGCAAGTTAGTACGATTTAACTGCCTGGTAAAATTTTCATTATTAAGAATCTAACGAAAATGGTAAGATCATGATCAGTTACCCAGGAATATGGTCTACTATTAAAACAAATCGTTAACCATATTATATAGTAAACATATTTATTCATTTCACCATCCTTTTTATGTAATATCTTATTTAATTACACAAAATTTTGGCAATTTCAATCTGCCAATCTTAAAAGAGAAAGGTTTAAGATCTTTATATCCCTCTATTATTATACTTAATCGTATCGGCATTGTCCACCGTATCCCCCAATGACGTCATCCAAGGGCGACAACTTGAATACGGTCTTAAATGAAAGGGTCTATACAGCGCCACCTTTATGGTTTATTAGGTTGCAGCGCCGCGATCTTGGTCTGTATTTATATAAGAACACTTCATTTGTAATCCAAATAACATTTGAAAAAATGTTTAAATGATTACAACAGCGAATAAGGATTATTTTTTGTTATTATTTCTACCTACCGTCAGGACACCGACCAGAACCAGACGTTAGTACGACGTCAAAAAGAAACGTCTATTAGACATCGGTATTTTAACGTCAGATTTACGTCGTATTTTGGTCGCCGACGTCGTGACCAAAATCTAACATTAATCCGACGTTATTTTAACGTCATGTGTTTGCTGGGTAGTTGGGTATTCGTCTTGTTTTAAGCCCAGATACATCAGCATATATTATATTTGAACAAGGTTAGCTTTTAAAAAAGCTAGTAGCGACTCGCTTCGTAATTGTTTTCCAGGGGTGTGTTTAAATGTAAAAATGTAAAAATGACAGTTCTGGTAGCTGAAGAGACTTCAGCGAACATCAAGATAATCTTTAAGTGACATATAAAGTTATGGAAGTCAGTAATCTCAGTTTAACAAAGAGGAATATGAGTATATATGAAGATGCATGGAAACAGATAGAATGAAGTCCCTATGTCTATGCACATTTAATATATGCATGGCCTGTTGACATTGACCAAAATATTTTTAGATAGGTAGTCTCTAATACGAAGTTAAGTTGTAATATGTTATTTAGTATTGGAATGAGTGACAGACAAAGATTTTACAAGTTCTCAAGGCATTGGTACATACTCAGTTTATATCAATAAGACTTACACATATTTTCCCTAAGCATTTTAATAAAAATTATGTCCACTTCATCTTGGTATAACAAATCGATATGATGTAGATACATGAACAAAATTTTAAAGTGGTAAACAAGGCAATACCACATGCCAAATATTTAGGTTGAGGCATTAATAAGGTATAAAGGTGTGCGTATGTATTTCTATATAAGACGTGTTGTTTATGTGCTTTGATTTCAGATATATCATTTAAAGAGAAGCAAAATTACACATTAGGGACAACATATATATAGTGATCCCAATTCCTGTTTATGCTCAGCACAACATGCTCATAGTGAGCATAAAAGGGAATTATATTGTAAGAGGGCTTGGTATAATGAGTATCTCCTGTATAAAGATTAAACGACAATAATCAACACAAATATAGTTTATTCCTTTTCCCTATATATCTAATACTATCCCGGATCCCGGGCGTCCCGGATCCCTGATCCCGTGATTTCCCCCCATCCTAAATACCGGAAAGAAAAAAATGACCTGAAAAAAAAGAAAAAGAAAACAATGCACAGAACCAGATATACACTTATGTTTTATTTATCAAACGAAAGCTTACTACAGAGAAAACAGGTGAAATCGCTTAATCAAAAGTCAGTGTAAATATTATTTATGGAAAAGAATTCATGAAAACAAACATTTTAATCATCATTATATTAATCATCATTATATCTTTGCGCTCAAAGCAATACTTGCTGCTTTTTAAAAATGGCGTGAAAATTGAAGGTTTTTTGACACTATGTAAGGTTAAACTTGATTGGCTAAATAATTTTGGATTCCAGTCAAGATAGATTAATTTAGTAGAAAGCTGGAAGCCAAGCTTCGATTACATTTTTGGATAGATTCGGAGTTTTAGGTTGTTTCTCAGTAAAATCCTAACGTAATACCAGCTCGCCGTGGCGAGCCGGCATTACAAGCTTGTAGTTGGGTATTCATCTTGTAGTTCGGACAAATACAACTGTTTACATTATATATGAATTACAAGCTAGTAGTTAGGTATTCATCGTTTAGGTCGGACCAAATTCATCAGCATAAATTATATTTGAATTACAAGCTTGTAGTTCGGTATTCATCTTGTAGTTCAGAACAAATACACCAGGACACGTTATATTTGAATTACAAGCTAGTAGTTGGGTATTCATCTTGTAGTTCAGAACAAGTACATCAGCATACGTTATATTTGAATTACAAGCTATTTGTTGGGTATTCATCTTGTAGTTCGGACAGATACAACAGTTTACATGATTTTTGAATTACAAGCTAGTAGTTCGGTATTAATCTGGTTGTTCGGAGCAAATACATCAGCATACATGCTATTTGAATTACAAGCTAGTAGTTTGGTATTTATCTTGTAGAACGGACCAAATATATCGCAAAAAATACATTTTTCGGTATATTTTGATTTGTTTTCTTATTGTTTTTCGGAATAGCTCTACTCGTAGTTCACTGCAATGGGTAGTGATCTTGGCCGCAATCGAAAAACACATTGTTTCTAGTGATGACAAGGGTGGGATAATTGTGTGTCTCTTTCAGTTCAAAAGTAATTGGGAGAAAACACAATTAATAGATGAAACTATTTGCTATATTTTCTAAATGACATGCGTAGGATTTGTACAAACTTCTAATCAACAATAGAACTTGTTGTATAAAATCTCAATTTAATGCATCAATAGGTTCATATAATATCCAAGGAAATGAAGCTTATTTTGGACAAATTTAAATGTGCAAATATATTTGATGAATATAATAAATCATAAGTCAATTTATAATACATGAGATGTGAGCTGTTTATGTATCCAAACATTTTTTGCTTAAAATATATTGTTTGATACCTTTAGAACTACAAAAGAGTTTTACGTTTTTGCGTTCTCCAATTGTATTGTTTTGCCATAGTGATTACATTCTAAAAATCTGAACACAATAAAAAAATGCTTCAAACATAGTATTGCAATCTCTAAATGGTCCAAGAAGACTTTCTTAGTATTATTCGAATTATTGCTGAATCATTTGTTAATGATATAATGTCAATTTGTTGCTATACCAACGTGCTTTCCCAAACAAAATAAAAATTAACATTTTTAAAGATTTCAAGTTTATGTACATGATTTAAAAAATAATGCATTTTAGACATGCTTAATGAAAATATTGCATGTTTTTAATGAATCATCGCAACATCTTTTTTTTGACTGGTGGAGAAAGGTAAGAATCAATATTTAGGTTTATATTTATTTAGCATATTCCCATATAATTTGAGTGAGTACTTTTGACGTAAACCGATGGTAAATCTTGTTTCCTTTCTTAAACCTTAAATTTTGGACTGAATGAAGCACATAAAGCATAACATTGTGGTGTTCAGACCGATGAGGCAAAAGCTTTTAGTCTCCTCCAGTGAGCGAGGAGACCAATAAAGTTTGAAAAATATTATTAATGTTTTAATGTCAGGCGCTCAATTTATACACCAAAATTGGAGATTTCAATGCTGATATATGACCACAAACCTCTCCTTGATTCGCCAGACTTAGAGAACAAATAATGAGAACAATGTTTTAAGTATGGAAACACATAATTTTTTCATAATTAAAAATTCGGACATATTGAGTCAGATGACTTGACAATAGTAACTCCAATGTATAAGCACCTAGACCCTCCGCTTTGTCTGTGCAGATAAACATACACTTACCTCTTTTTTGTTTATCATATACCGTACGTGTTATTTGTTCTTCTAACATTTTGTCAAGTTGTTGTTCTATCTCCTCTGTATTTAATCCCCTCTCTGTATAAGTCAAAAGGTCTGCAAGTTTGCTCTGATTTGTTATTTTAAGAAGTTCTTTGAAGTGTATGTAAGCAAAAACGCCTTTGGATCTTACTTTTGTCAAAATAACTTCGTTTTTCTTTGTTGTATTCGTCTCTTCCTGTAACAGTGTACTTGCATTTGTAATCTTTCTATTGTAGATATACATTATGTTAGCAAACATATATCACATAATCATGGTCCGTAACCGCTTATAAAATCATCTTTAAATATTATTAAATATACAAGTAATCAAATTTTCAAGCTTTTGAATTAACAACAAAATAGCCCTTGATTAAAGTTAAGGACACGTAAAAGGTAGTTATTACACACACAATTCACTATCGCTTAACCCATTCAATGTTTTTATGTTAATATATTAAAGCGATATCCACATGTGAATAAATTGAAATTGCGTATACACCGTCTGTTATGAACATTATAATAGTTAGTCCTCGTAATAAAAGAAACCCATATTTAAAATTCCATTCATTATAAAAAATTGCTTGTAAATATTTTACATATTAACCTATATTGACACTAGCAAATTATTTTCTTCAAAGGGTATATTGTCGGCCTAGGTAAGCTGGATGCCGCCTACTATCTAAGCTCTATCACTTGTGGTATAAGAGAGAAACATTTTTAAAGATTTTTTTTCTCTAAAAAAACGGGTTTTTCTAATAAAGGTATCCAACTGACAGACTTGACCCAAGGATTTTTGGTTCATATTATGGCAGGCTATATTCTTGACTATATTCTTATTATATCTATATAATATAATGATTCAGGATTATTCCATTTTGTTTCCATTCCTGAAGAAATTTTCAGCAGACATATAGAATTAATACTTTTAATATGAATTTAAAATGCTAAGACAATATGCAGCATATCATAAAAGTATTTGATGTTATACCTTTATGTCCCGTATGTCAGTGAAGGAGAATAATTCGAACCCTGTGTCCAGGTGAATGATTTCATCGGGGATGAGATATGTTTTAAGTTTCCCCGTGCTTTGATCGAAGACTTTTCGCCAAACGTCCATTTCTAGTACTGTAGATTGTACAGCTATAAAATATATTAAAATAACAACTTAAAATAATTAAATATATGGAAATATGCTTTTGACTTCATTTCGAGTAGAAAGTAGAAGAAATGTAAATTAATTCACACATGTTTACACTTTGACATTGAGCTTTTACAAAGGGCATTACAATTTAAATATGGAAATCAATGATCTGCTGCAATGCTCAGCTGGCAAAGCAATCTAGTGTGACATCCCTAAATACAAAGAAAAATTCTCTGTTGGAATGCTCAGCTGGCTAAGCAAAATTTAGTGTAAAAATAATCTAGTAGAATAATCAGCTGTCCTGGCAATCTAGCGGGGCATTCAGAATAATATTGTGAACAATACTTTGCAGTATTGATCAGCTGGCTAAACAATCTAGCGGGACATTCCTAAGTACAAAATTACTCTGCTGAAATGCCGAGCTGGCAGAGCAATTTAGCGGGCCATTATGAAATAATCTGTTATATCATTTCTGCTGTAATGCCGAGCTGGCGTAGCAATCTAGCGGGACATTCCTGAAAACAGTGTATACAATGCTTATATGTATGCTCAGCAGCAAACAATTCAAAAATATCACGTAAAATTTCTCTGCTAGAATGCTCAACTGGCAGAGCAATATAGTTAAGTATATTCTTAAAAATGTAAAATGCTCTGCTTGAAAACTAAGCTTGCATAACAATGTTGCGGTTGGTTCTTTAATATAGTATAAAATTGCTCTACTGGATTGCTGAGTTGGCTTGATAATCTAGTAGGGTATTCCTAAATATTCGGACCCCAAAGTGCGTTTGACCCCAAAGTGCGGTGTTACACGGCACACTTAGTAAAATATTGACCCCCGAGGGTCAATGCCGTCATAGTATGCATGTATCGGCTTAAGAACCAGCTGCCCTGTATCATAACTTTTTATTGCATGTGTTGCCCTATGTCATATTCTTATCAAAATCCATTATTCGGTTTTAGACTAGTACCTTGCTCGGCAGTCGAAATTCATTGCTAATGACGTAACCAATTTCACGTGCAGATGGTCTGCCGTAGCTAGAATGCAGTTGCAAAAATTATGTGTGCCCCAACTATAGAGGGGGACATTTAGATTTACCCTTGTCCTTCGTCCGTCCAACCATCCATCGTTCCATCCGTCCATCCGTTGTGATTTTGTGTCACACGTAGCTCAAAAAGTATTTGACCTAAAGTCATGAAACTTCATAGGAATGTTGCTCAGCATGTGAAAGTGTGCACCTGGGGATTTTCGTGTAAAAGGTTTTAGTATCTGTAGAGTTATTGCCTTTAATTTGGTAAAAAAATCAATTTGTGTCGCACAAAGCTCAAAAAGTATGAGAACTAGAGTCATGAAACTTTACAGGAATGCTGATTAGAATGTGATGCTGTGTTCCTGCATATTTTTGTGTAGATGTTTTGAGTACTTGACATAGTAACAATTTGCAATTTTCAAATTATGTTGCACGTAGCTCAAAAAGTATTTGACCTACAGTCATGAAAATTTACTGGCAAGTTGCACAGCATGTGAAATTGTGCACCTGGGGTTTCTCTTATGGATTTATTTTGTTTTGTCATAGTCATTGCCCTTGACTAAGAAAACATTTGCATTTGTAATTTTCAACTTGTGTCGCACAAAGCTATAAAAATATTTGACCAAGAGTCATGAAACTTTACTGGAATGTTGCTTAGCATTTGAAGCTGTGCACCTTGGTTTTTTGTGGATTTTCTTTCTGTTCTGTAAAGGGTTATCGCTCAGACAAGAGTAAATCAGATACCAAAAAAAAGCAGAATGCCTATTTTGATTCATTTTTGTAAATGTTGTTAAAATAGATTTTTTGGGGTCATGTTTAGATGTGGGTTAAAGACATATTAACAACGAACGATGGACAACGAACGACTGGCATATTGAAGTAACAAAAATCCTCTATGCTCAGGTAAGCTAAAAACATCGACCTACCTAGTTTATGCTTGATATACCCTGCAAGCCGATCCTCTGTCTTTTTTGTTTGCTGTCCATTTTCTGCACACACGATCAAATCTAACAATTCAGTCTGCCTAGTCTTTCTTAGACGCTCTTTAAAATCTGTGTAACCTTTAGCACCTTTGGATATTACTTTTTTCAATATTGTGTCAATCTTATCAGTAAGGTTATAACTCTGCAATATAGTAAATAAGCCAGTGTTTAATGTTTGTTTGATTTCACGCCCTGCCCAGTTATGCTCGACTTCAAAATTGAGATGTACTGAAAAAACGAGCGACCGGTATTTCAGATATCAAAACGGCTTATTGTAAGTGTTGTTTATGTTTTGTCTTCTTTTTCATTTCAGTTATATTTTTGAAAATCGATGTATGTAGTTCAATGTACGTCTAAATTATGTTAAGAAAAGAGTGACGGAACGGTCAGGCCAACTTTTACAATGTAAAACCGTTATCATATTGTACATGTTTCATTTAATCAGTCAGATTAGTGGTATACTTTTCAAATACCAAACATATTATAACTGTCAGCGTTTCGCAACGTGGCTGGCGGTACATTTTTCGTATAATCAAAATCTTATAAATTTATTTTTTTATTTTTTATTTTTCGACTGTTTCATTGCATTACATTTAAATAGGATCTACATGCCTTTTTTTACATATTTAGAATTTAGACATTTATTTAAGATATTTAGACACTTCGTTGTAATGCTGGTTGATGCTGTATTTTTAATAATATCTAGCAAGTTTGTGCGGCCATATACTATATGGAATGCATATATATAAATACATCGTATTAACTTCAGATTAGTTGGCACAAAATACTTGTGCACTGTACTAATGCTATGTGTACTATGCAATGCACAGGTCAATAATTATGATTTTATAAAGTTCAAAAGACAATACGAAAACCGTCTTTATTTGACAATTCATTTAAAATTGTCTGCTGTAATATATACATAACAAGAGTATGGTGGCTGATTTACTACATAGCGCGTTGCTTTGTCGATAGCGACAACTTGTTGCTAGCGACAGCGCCAAACGGTTTGTTGTCGCGTTGTCCTCAAGTCGTCCTGTCTCTAGCGAAGCACGCCAAACGGCGCGTTGTCGTGCGGCGAGTTTTCGCGATGTCACCCTGTCGCTTGGCTTATAAGCTAATCCTTTGATTTGAACCGAGCGACAATGTGACATCGCGAAAACACGACGCACGACAAAGCGCCGTTTGGCGTACATCGTTAGCGACTGGACGACAAGACGAAAGTCCAACAACGCTCTGTTTGGCGCTTTGTACTGTTGTCGTAAGCGCCAACACGACGCACAAAAGCGTACCAAATCAACCACCATACAATAGGGCCGTATTGGCCCTTAATCGCTCAAAAGAAACAACTTTTTTGCAGTGATTATAGAAATATTTTTCAAAATAAACTAAATTATAAAAAGACAAGTCCAGCTCAACTTCAACTTGCCTCTTTAGTTATTAGGTTCCCCAAAACTTATTGTTGTTTTCTTCTTTATAGTAAAATTGATAAGAACTAAGTTTAGTGATCATCCATTAATTTGTTATAACATGTGCCTATGACTGTCTTTCGAAATTGCGATTTTTCTTTTTTACTTATCTAAACGATTAGATAATTACATTACCTCAGTATTTAAATATACATGTACAGTAAACTCCGCTTATAATGAACTCATCGGGACATTTAAAGTCTGTTCCTTATATCTGGAGTTCCGTTTAAGCATTTAGCGAATTTGTTCCTTGTATCAGGGCTATTTATAGTGAACAGATTTACATTTATATAACAAATTGATTGTTACTATCTCCCGTCATTTTGAAGAGCATTTAATTAAGAAAGTTTAGTCATTTATTTCTATTTATGACACAATACCCGAGAGCGCAATTATTGGAATTTGAAAATCCTTTGCTATTTCATTTCTAGTTTTACTCCCTTTCTCAATTTCTCATAAAATCCTAAAAAGTTTGTGTAGTAGATAATTATTAAATATCATAAAATATCATATTTTGTTTCTAAACTCAGTGCTTTTCGTTTTCTTTCCATGATTAAAAATAAACAAGTTTTTCGATAGTTCCATCCTTTTATATGGAATATCTTCTATAATATTTTAAGGGTGACTTTTACAAATGAAATACAAATGTATATAGATTTCTTTTCATTTCAATCAAATATACTTCGTATATTTCAATGGATTATGCTTGCAAGCATGCGTGATTATGTTAAAACCCGATTATAAATGATTATAATTATTTTACTCGAGCAAAATTATAAAAGAAAAGAAATAATACAATAAATGGAATAACCGATTTATTATGGTGACAATAACTCATGTTAAAACTATCCTAAATAGAAAACTATAACGTACTGCTGCAAAATCTAGTTACGGATAGCCGGTATTTTGGAGTTCGTTATAAAAGTGTAATTTTCTGTACTTTTAACTAAATTGGGACTAAGAAATAAGTTCCTTATCAGCGATATTTTCTTATTATCATGCCCGCTATAACTACAATTTTTATATTAAATAAAGAAGGGCAAAATTCGGGCCAAATAAAATGTTCCTTATAACCGGAAGTTCGCTATAACCGTGTTCGCTAAAAGTGAAGTTTACTGTATACTGTTTGTCAGGATGACACAACCGGTCAAAATTTATTTAATATAACATAGGTATTCTAGTCAACCCGACCAACCAGAAAGCTAATGTTTCAGACTGAATTATCTTACTCTCTCTATATCTAGCTAATAGAAATGGGAAAAAATGAAACAGTTACTACATAGAGGAAAAAAGCGAAAGATTCTTTTAATGAAATGTATTCAGTGAACAAAAAAAACTCTTTTAATAAAACAACTTATCATACAAGGGAAAAAGGGATATTGTATAAAACAGCGCAAAATAACTTTGAACAAGTGATAACCAAGTTTGTAAAATGTAATTAAGGATAGAAATAATAGAAACTGATTTAAAAATAGCACAACGAATAAAAAAATGACAAATTGCATAAAGAAAAACAAGAAAAAACATGAGTCGACTGAAATAAAAGTTTAAATCCTACATGTAAAAAAGTTACAAAAGATTATAAAGTAAATTAAGATGAAATATATTATTGCAATATCTAGTTTATTAACATTTAACTTATTTGTTAGAGTGTTCTATTGAAAAATTATTCGAATATTACTTAAAAAAATGAGATCAGGGAAAGTGGTTATGGAGCTGGACAATACCAGTTCAGGCTAATGGGAGGCTCACAGGTCAATCGATCAGGCTATTCTTTATTGTATTATTATATTCTCATTTAATACAACATGTACTGTAAATGTGTCTCGGTGAAAAAAAAATCCCCTATTTGTTATACAGTGACAATACCACATGCAAACATAAGGTTCAACATTGTGTCCAAATATTTATTGAAATGTGCTTTCTAAAAGTTTAGATCCAATTAGAAAAAAAAATGAAAAAAATGCAACAATTTTTAATTTTTAACAAAATTCAATAAAGCAATGAGCATGTTAGTCGGTGCAGGAAGCAAATGTTATCTTTCTGTAGGCCTGATAGGAAAATTATCTACACTGATCTAAAAATGACCCTGCAGAAAGATTAATAGAATGATGCAATGCCTATTCGAATTCCAGAACATAGACAGAATATGAATTTGTTTTCATTATTGCATTTGTGAACACAAATAGTTCCAGAAATTCTAATATCAATTTATACAATTTAACCTTGCCATTGTGCAGTAGTGTCTAGTGAGTTCCTATTTTAGCATGTCAAATGACAATGTGAAGATATGTATACTGTTCAGATACAAAGCACATGACCTTAAATCATTTCTTAAAGAACTCTGAATGCAAACAGACCATGACATCAAGACTTTATCCCAGCTTTTCAATCTTTAAGACAAAAAATGCCTAACATGGAATTATGTATGGAAGACATTCCAACATGAGTGTATTCCCTTTCATTATCAAACTAGAATTTTAAGAGAAATGCCCTGGTCTGGGACATTCTAACTCAAATAAATATGACAAACGTTATGAAAGACTACATACGAATGTTACGGACAAAGTTTGGTTGCCATCCATCAATTAGTCCTGTAGAAGGAGATAGATGTAAAAATGTTTTCTAAGTTTAGCTTAAGCGGCCCCTAAAAGGGGCCAGTCATATTTATATGTGCAAACTGGATAAAAGACTACCTAAGATTGCTACGATCATCCATCAATGTTAGAAGGTTTTTCTTCTTCTTTTTTTTTGTTCTAGCGGCCAATCAAGTTAATATGAGCAAACTTGATAAAACGCTACCTACACACAAAGTTTGATGATCATGCATCCATTAGTTCAGTAGAAGGATTATATTAAAGTTTTTGTTCTATTTTAAGCTTTAGCGGTCCCTAAAAGGGTCCAATCAAATTTATACGAGCAAATTAGATAATTGACTACCTAAAGATTCTACAAAGAAAATTGATAATCATCTACTTTTTTAGTAGTAGAAGGTGTTTAAAGATTGTTTTTCTATTTTTAGCTTCAGTGGCCCATAAAAGGGGTCAGTCATATGCATATGAGCAAATTTGATTAAAGACTAGAGACAAAGTTTGGTGATCATTCATCAATTAGTTCAGTGGGATAAACTGTTATTTATTTTTCTATTCTTACCTCTAGAGGGCGCGAAGTGGGGCCAATCAAATTAATTTGAACGAATTTGATAACAGACCATTTAAGAATATTATAGACAAAGTTTTGTGATAATCCAACAATAAGTTCAGTACAAAAATGTTTTCATGTTGTTTTTTTCTTTCTATTTTTAGCTATAGCGCCCCTAAAAGGGGCCAATCAACTCAATATGAGCAGACTTGATAAAAGGCTATCTCAGAATGCTACAGACAAAGTTTGGTGATCATCCACCCAATAGTTTAGTAGAAGTCGATTAAAGTTTTTTTTTTATATTTTTAAGCTTTAGTGGTCACTAAAAGTGTTTATTGAAACTGATTTGAGCGAAGTTGGTAAAGGGCTACCTATGAATGCTACAGCCAAAGTTTGGTGATCAGCGAGCATTTAATTAAGTAGAAGAAGATTTTTAAAGGTTTTTCTAGTTTTATCTCTTATGACCCCTAAAATCGGCCAACTGAACTGACATAATCAACTAAAATTGCGACTGTCACAAGGATGCTACAGACAAAAAATGAGGTTAATCTGCCCAGCAGTTTCAGTGAAGAAGATGACGACGGACAACGGACGCCGGACTTCGGTTCTGGTGAACGTAATATGCAACCACTTAAACTTTAACAAGTTCAACATCCATAAATATACCATTGCTGAGTAATCTTAATATTGTATTCGATTATTTATGACATGTTTGACATTTTCAAACGCTAGTTTAAAACTGTTAGTGAACGCATAAAATGAAGCATTAATTTCACATAATCATAGACAAACAGTAGGATTGTTAGAGACTTTCAGTGATCTAAGCTCATCCGGATAAATTCTCCCTGACGAAGTGAACGACGATTTGTTGAATATGTATCATGGTTGAAAAACAACAACAAACAAATAAAAAACACTTAAATGAATAAGAATATAAAATAATACGGGCGAACATGTATATGATTACCTTAAAAGCAGAAATGATAAAAAAGAATATGATGAATATAATAGAATATAATAGACGCGACATGATTAGCAAAGAAAGCTATATCTAGAAAGATTCACAGTCATTTGAGATAGATCTGCAGTGATACCAAAATATTATATTTTCCTGATATTTATTCGTTGTAAGAATTAAATAAGATTATTTCTTGAATGCCTCACTTATCATACTACAATCAATAATTAATATAAAGCTTGCCACTCATGTACGTACTTCCAAACTACTTTATATCGTACCTTGATACTTTTTCTGTCTGTGTCGGTTAGTAATACGAAGTCTGTTTTACAATCAACTACGGGATCAGGATGCATATACTTCTTGAGTGCATCATATTTCCTATTTATCACTTGACGTCCCATATGCATATCAATATTAGACGACTCTTTCATCTCCAGTTCTTCTTAAATATAGATAAATAATTCATTATTTATTAAATATTTTTTTATATAATTTTCATATAATACAGTATATGTTTACAACATTATTAGTGTATTGAGAATATATCGCATTACAGATGATCCAAATTACGGTTCTTATATATTCTTAACGTTTATATCTAATTTTAATCTTTACCTGACTCGATATTAAAGATAAGGTAATACAAGACAATTTGTTTATATGGGTCTCTCTTTTGTAAAACCGTTTTCAAAATATATCAAGTTTTAAAAGAAATACTTTAACAAAACAACTGTTAAAGTGTTTTGAGAGACTAAGAAAATAATCATGATTAAAAGTCATGTAAAATTATCTTGAAATATTGTTTCAAACTGAGATATGTGGCAGCAATTTACTTATATTTTTCGCTTAAAACAAACGCATTCGAAGTTATATTCGAATTTTGACTATGAAACGGAAATATGAACAGAACACAACATGATAACTTGCGTCTGCCGCATAATAAATCAAAGCATGCCTTTTGCAGAATATCTTACAATACAATGTAGCTTTATTTCATAGCAAATATATGATTTTCTCAACACTATACATAAGAAATTTATTGTTTGTTTTACATATGTCGATATAATGCACCTTCTAACCTGAATAAATCGGATATTTATCAAGGATATTAAGCTCATCGTTATTGCTTTTACTTAAAAAAAAAAAACATTTTCCCCCATTATTTGGCAAAGCATCAAGGTTACCAGTCATAATATTTAGAGAAGCAGCTCCACTATAATGTCCTTTGTTCATTTCAGACTGTGCATAATGTTATGTTTTACATTATTTCTAAATTAATTTCTATCTTAAGCTTATATAACCTACCTCTGAATCAGACAAAAACCATTCAGAACATAAAATATTACAGAAGACCCAATATCAATATTTTTTTGTAAAAGTTGTTAGAACGCGATAAATTGAGTCAGGTGAAACTGTTTTTTAAGTTAAAAGATAAATATTCACAACAAATGATAAAAAACGAACAACTGATATATTGAATTCACAAAAGCTCACTTCTGAACACTCTGTGCATAGGTGGGTTTAGCACATTAACTTACCACATTTGTGCTTCAAATTTCCTAGACGTAACGCCGCAATTTTCTCAAGCCGATCCTCTATCTCTTTTGTGTCGCGTCCATTCTCTGCACAAACGATCAGCTCTAGCAAATCTCTTTGCCGAGTCTTTCTAAGACGCTCTTTAAAATCTGTGTAACCTTTAGCACCTTTGGATATTGCTTTCTTCAATATTGTGTCATTCTTATCAGTAAGGTCTTTACCCTGCAATTAATTATTTCATCAACAAGATCCACAATTGTGATTCCGTTTTATATCAATTTATTGCTCCTGAAATAATTTTCAATACGTTCGAAAAGCCAGCGTTTAATGTTTGTTTCGTTTGTCTGGAACGCCCTGCAAACTTACGCTCCAATTCAAATTGTGGTGTACTAAATGTACTTACGAGATTTAAAAGGATTAGTGTATGTTATTTTTAAAACATTGGTCAATGCAATTCCGTGGCACTCAATGATAGTGAACGACATTTGTTTTTAAAATTTTCATCATGTATTTGAGGAAAGAAAATTCAATGAGAAAACAAAATCATACGGGCGTATATAGAATATATTAGCTGACAAAGTTTTCTATCAATTGTTAAAAGCTAAGCAAAAATGATGATGAATGCAACGCGACATTATTAGCAAGGAAAACAGCATCTAGAAAATTTCACAGCACATAAATAGTTTTAACCTTGATATCATAATCTGTATATTTTATAAATTGATATGTTTTTTTTAAGATTCAAGCATGCAATATAAGATAATTCCCCGAATGCCTCAGTTATTATTCTATAATAAACACAAAGATAGACCATTGCCACTCATATACGTACTTTCAAATTACTTTATATCGTACCTTGATACTTTTTCTGTCGGTGTCGGTGAGTAATACAAAGTTTGTTTTACAATCAATTACGGGATCAGGATGCATATACTTCTTGAGTGCAACGTTATTTCCCTCCAAGACTTTACGTCCTATATACATCTCAATATAAGACAACTCTGCCATCTCCTCTTTCCTTCTTAAATATACATAAAAAGTCATTATTTATTAAATAATCTACATAATAATATCATATGTTTTCTGTTGACAAAATTATTAGTGTATTGAACATATATTGCATTAAAGATGATCCAAATTACGGAAAAAATATTTTCTTATATTTTACATCTATCTTTAATTCATACCTGACTCTATATTCAAGTTAAAGTAAGACAAATCAATTTGTTTTTATGAGGCTCACATTTGTACATATATTTAGAAAATATAACGAGGTTATAATAGAAATGCGTGAACATTCTAGTCCATGCCTTAAAAATGTTGTCTTGTATTAGGCTTTAGAATCTTAAACTGTGCGTCCTTAGACAATGTATCAATATTCAATATGTTTCAATGAACATACACTATGAGAAGAAGAAACAAATTCGGCAATATTATCACAATATATCATTCACCATTATATCATTTGTGCCTATTTGGAAAACATGTGACACTATTTAGCACACTGTCCTTTGATCATGTGTGTGTGGTGGTATAAATTTGAATAGTATGAAAGTAACTAAAAGAGAGTCTCTTTTTGTAGCTGTAGTTATTCTTCTTTATTTTCTGAATCGCCTTTTGACTGTCCTTTGAGTCATTGCTCTATAGGCAATAAAAATCAAACATGTCTGGACCTCTCTTTTCATAGACAAAACATACAAGCCAAAACGTCACTCAACGAAGATATTATATTTGTTTTTTTACTAACTACTACACATCAGTACTTTATAACATTTTATGATTTTAAAGTCAGTTATTCAATATGAGTGATTAAACATTACGACATTAATCAATTCAGAAATATTTCTTTCATCATTAAGTTTGATATAATTGCTACATCTGTTTACTGCATTTTGCAATCAAAGTTTTATGCCTGTATATTTCATATTTCTGTTTGACTGCGCTACCAGTAGTTTTTTTTCATAAAAAAGCTTCAAGGTTTGCCATTCAGATTGAGTGAATAAAACAATGTAATGCTCCTATTAACGTGTTAAGAACTGATATAAAAAGTATTTGAATTCTAATATGCAATGATTCTGTTCTCACATGAATAATTCGGTTTTCATAAAACGTCGTTGAAACAGTTTGTTTTTATCTTTAAATAATATTTTAAAGGACATATCAAGTTTTTTCTGGTGCATTTATTTCCCACTTAGAGAAACACAATTCCATTCAAAACATAACTATCTACTGACATGAATGATATCTGTAGACACAAAAATGTATTCCTGAAAAAAATATGTAAGAGCGCGTAAATAGTTTTAAGTTTAAGACGCTTTCGTTTTATAAAACATGAAAAAGGTAAAACGGATCAACGCAAAAATTTGTATTTCGTTATCACATTTACACTTGTTGGTATACATTGTTGGTATTTATCATGTAAATAAACACTGAACAATGTAACTGAAACGATTGTTTGAAAACAGTTACAATGGGCAATCATTAATATTATTAATATTATTATTTGCTTCTTTGGGGTATAGGAAACAAACTAAATCAAAATTTTGTATTGCTTCTTGACCAAAATAAAACGAACGAAACAATTCGATATAATTTGGTAAATATTGTTATGATAATAAACTACTACTTTTACAATTATAGATTTATGTTATTGCTTCACATGCTCCTGATATAATTTTCGTTATACAATGTCCACTGCTTATTTTCTAATCATAAATATGATAATACCGCTATAAAAGTCGCACTATTTTATGTCTTACTTTCTTAAGACAGATATATTCATTAAATGAATGATAAGATATATTCATTAAATGAATGATTAACTCTTATTATTAGCCATGTTTTGTGTAGTTCAAGAACCATTAAAAAGAACAAACCGAACAAAGTAAACAATATAAAGTTTGCTTGAAAACGTTATTGCTTTATGATAGTCATATGATGACATAAATGGAACATCAGTCTTTCATTGATTATCGATTCCGTACGTTCAAGATTATAACTTCATGCACACAACTCTACTGGTAAGGGTTAATAAGAAACTAACATCAATGATCGATTGCCTTTATTTGTTATTTGTTTTTAACACTTACACTAATGAAATCTGTCATATGATGCAGTTCGGATCGGACTATTCTTACTGAAGGGACCACCTATTTGGCGGTATCGAAGATTGCACATTAGGCGGATTCCCGAGGGACGGATATTCCGATCCGAACCGCAAACACATCTCAAATATTTTTCTTGCATATTTACCACTTTCCATAACATTTCTAAGTCTTTACCTTTATAGAACAATTATCTCTGGACATTTATGTCATTATACTCGTAACTATGTTCGTACAATAGTGTATGAAATTGCAACATCATTCAATGATGATAATATTATGTTATTTCTAAGCTTGCCTTTGTATAGTACGCGACTCATCTGGCACGGTGGCACCCCATTCAAGATGAAATTTCTGGCATGGGTAAACCTAATTGAAACGCCAGTCTGATATGTTTGAAAGCTCCATACGCCTCGATAAATGAATATGAGGTTGACTTATAATTATTTACGCACTGGTTTCGAAAACGAAACAAAAAACGAGAATAAATTCAACAAGACAAAGGCATCGTTCACAGGACTCAGCCCCGACATAACTATGGTACCACAGCAGGGCATCCAGAAGGCACCAAACCAAAACGGAGAGTAGGCACACAGGTGGCGAAAGGAGGTAAGGGTGTGAAATGATAAAAACTAAAACGGGCCCATATAGGAATAAAAGGAACAAGGGATATCAGGGTGAAATAAGACGGAGGGGTAAAACAATGGGAGAATGGGGGCGGGTGAGAATATTTACCTTTTAAGGACAACTTATCAAGGTACATATCGCAAAACATGCAGACATTCAAAACAAGTAACAATACAGACATGTGAAATACGTGAAGAAACATACAGGGGTACCGCCTTAAAACGGTCAGTGGAAGTTACACCACTGAGGAGTTAAAACCGTTATAAGGAGAGCAAAGCCTAACTCTTAGCCCTTCGACACCACAGTGTAAAAAGATCAATCAATCCCGGCAAGTGAAATTCGAACAATGGTCTAATATTAGACGAAATAAATAAAATACTTAAATGATCGTGTAAATATGTACAAAAAGATTCAGCCTAATGACCGTAAACAAAGTACTCGATACCTTAAAACAAGGCAGAGTAAAGCAGAGCAACAATAAAATAACTTACAAAGGTCCGACAAGGCAATACAGTAGACGAACATTAAGACAAGTCAGTTCCAAAAAGCTTTAAAAACTGTCCCTCATATAGAGCATCACTTTTAGTCCGTCAGATGTAATCAAAAAATGACATCGTAGCGTCCAACTGTTAAAGGGTTTAACACTAAGCATGCGGTATGCCTTCAAATAATTGGATCATATTCTCTTACAATAAACTGTTTGATAATTTTAGTGAAACATTACTATTACTCATGATCCTGCGAAGTTTGTCTCTACAGACACCAGACTTGCTAATACCTAGTCATGAAAAACATTTTAAATAGCAAGTGAACTGCAATTAAAACTAAATCTGGCTTAGGATTGTAAAACGTAGTATCATATTTACGCAATTTATGATAACGATAGCCTTGTTGCAATAATAAATAAAATGCTTCATTAAAATCATCAAACGACTGCACGGCCTAGCAAATGAAGCATGAGGTACTCATGTATCTATATGTGGATAATTAACAATATTAAAATTAAAACTTTCTATTTTATCATATGATAGAAATGTTTAAATCTAAAAAAAAGATGTCATAATGTCTGACGAGTAAGTCTTATTTAATACAAGTTCACTGCGAACTAGTTTAGTAACCATTTGATCGAAAAAAGGATAACTCGTATTAAGGATATCATCTAGGTTACGAAAAGGTCATTAAATGCATGCATAATTGCAAGCTTCATATATTCTGATCATATTGGCCTGACATTTATGAATAAATTATAGCACTGATTTTAATAGTCCAATTTCGGTATTGTCTGTACACATATTTAATACATAGTAAATAATTTACGTTTTTAATGTCGCATCAGCCGAAAGTATTGGTTGTCGTCATATTCGCAATAGCAAAGAAGGTTAAGTGATCCTTATATATGAGAGGTATGTGGGTCGATTTCTCTGGCCATTGATTAAGACTTACTTTTTCTTACTTTTGCAGTATGTTTTAATGAAAATGACGGGGTGTTTATAAAAAAAATTTGTCTCGATATGTATTGTGTTTAACGCAGGCATTATAATTACATTTATTGATTTCAATCTGAGCTAATTTTAAATAAAGATTATTGAAGAATACTATCTAAAAAGATTTTGCAAAACATATTATAAAAAAAACAATTATGACTTCAATAATGTTTGAATAACATGGAGCAACGCGATCTAGTAATTGTAATGTAGGTTTCATTCATTAACTTTAAATTACTGTTCTTATAGACCATAACGTGAAACGTGTATAAAAATTACGGTATAATTTTTGGACCTTTCTTTTTTCAAAATAGTTCAATATATGATATGGTTCATAGATATACGAACGATCAAAAAAAGAAAGATCAAAAAATCATATGGTTACAATTTAGAATCAACCATCAAATCCTTGCAACAACCTATTTACATAAAAAATGAATATTATCAGAACAGAACAGAACAGAACATATCTTTATTAACTCAAGTTACATACAATATAACACATGAGTATACATAACAGTAGTGAATATTTGTTAATTTAACACATGACATGGTTTTATTCAATAAATTTCTACACAGTTCAAAAATAGATAAAAAATGAATATTATCGATAATGATACCTGTTCATTTTGTCAAAATGATTCAGAAACTTTGTTCTACCTGTTTTGCGATTGCCCAATAATAAAACAATTCTGGTTACCAGTTCAAAATTATGTTTAAGAGAAATGTAATGTTGATTTCCATAATTGGCTGGCAACAGATATTTTTTTGGCAGTACAAAACTTGATATTGTGTTAAACAAAATAATTTTGATTGCAAAAATTCGTATATTAGTATTAGTAGGATTAAGAAAATAAGGCCTAATCTGGAAAGTTTTAAGAATCAAATAGTAGTCAACTATAAGATTAAAATATATACTGCAAAACAAACTTCAAAGTATGATTTTATGAAAAGACATGGGAGAAGTATGATAATTTATTCTTTCAATATAACTCAGAACATCAATTATCTTTTGCTTAGCCATCTCTTATGTATTTAAACTATGCATTTTTTAAAATTGCAATGTATGGAGCATTCCACCAACCCAAAACACTGTTAAAAGATATGTATTTTATTTAAACAGCAGAGACGAAAGCCAAAGTAGTTTACACCAATAACCTTTTATTTGATATTTTCCCTATTTTTCCCCTCTTCCCTCCCCCTAAATTCCCCCTCTCCTATCCTGATCCTTCCTCCTTTCAGTAGAATATCATAGTTTTAAGCAAATTGTTGGCTCTGTTTTGTGTATTATGTTTAAGAAACAGTACTGTAATGATTAGTTTAAATGCCTATCACACAGTACATTTTTGGTCTTTTCAATTTAATATTTAAGTTGTGTTGAAAAGAGTTTACTCCTTGTAAATTAAAGAGACATTCAAAGTAAAAGAGACTGTCGTGAGTTTACAAAAACACACTAAACAATTGTTGCTCATCATAAAAAATAGCTGTTAAAGTTAAAGCTAAGTACATTGATTTTATATGACAGATCTATTCTTAATGCACATAGTTGCAAAAGAGTTAAAATTCCTTTTGACCAACTGACAGTATCTTATAAATTTTCAGGTTAATATTGCATAATAGTTTTTACATTTACTTGAGGAAAGTAAATCATGGTATTTTTTGGATAAAGTTTTTTAAAGTGATATAATTATGTGTTCAAAGTGACATCAGCAATTTTGAAATACACACTTTTCATTTGTTTTTAATACATGTAATAGGAAAACAAAATGTGTTAAAACTAAAAAGATAACATGTTTCATTCCTGTTGAACATGGTAGCAGAATGATAAGATTCTTTTGAGACTATCTCAGTCTTTTGTAAAGACTAAGTTAATTGTTGTATGATATTTTTTTATCTATTTTTTAAGACAAAAACAGTAGGTAAATATTTGGGTAAATGTAACAATTTTCCTTTAACATAAATCATGTTTCAAACATTTTTGTGAAATTGAATAAAAAAGAATACTTCTTTAATTTTGCTGAAAATATTTTTTGTTCCAAAAAATATTAGAAGGTCAAAGGGAAGCAACTCTCAAGAGGATAAGTTGAAACAAAAATTTGGTTATCGTTTTCAAAATGAAGAATTTAGACAAATCCTTTTGTTTTATTTTATGTTTTAGAAAGTCTTTGGAAAATGTTTGCTTTAGGATTATTCTGTATAAATTTGTTTGTATTTCTCTTCTATGTATATAAAAACAGAAACCCCATTAACGTACTACCAATTCTAAATAACACTTCTATACCAGACATGTTAAAGTATGAAAGATAATATGCAAATAGGTTTTGTAAGGGGCAGTTGGGATGGTTCTCCGACCCTACTCTCCAAATTTGACGGGGATCAATAAACGGGCAAAACTTGTTTTTGCTGAAATTAAAAAAAAAAGTACGGTATAACAACGAAACTTTTTAAGTCTTGATATGTGAGTGCCTGTTAATTGAATCCATTTTTTTACTTCTGTTTGACTTGTTGGTAGAAACTGCTTTGATTGTCCCAGAAGTCAATGTGCGGTACCTCAGTGAATTCATAACACGTCCCGTCATTTATATTTATTGATTTACTTACAAGCGAACACGTCAATGCAGATATAAAATGTCTGATTGGCTTAATTTATAAATACATTTCAGTATAGTAATCAGTTCGAGTGATTAAGACTATACAATTATTACAGCATTGAATAATAGATGTCTTTTATCATTTACTAGTTGTTTAACTTCTTTAGTTATTTTGTTTAACTTCTGTTACAAATCAATACAACTATCCTGGCATTTGCTCTTCATATTATGTTAACAGATGCGTGTGTGTCACGTATGAATAAATACAGATATCCTCTTTCTGCTTTGCTTTGTTCAAAATAATATATCTTGAATATTATGTTTTTGTTCAATCCGGTTGTTCAATTTCGTAAATTAAACAGTATAATGCTCAAATAAACACGACAAAGTTTGATATAGAAATAAACTGTAAACATATTTTGGAATTATTCTTTTTTACATTTACACTGTGTAATAAAGACGTTTCTATGGTTTGAACTTTTAATTTGAAGGACATGGTATGTCTTTTCTTGTGCTTGTATTCCCCACTTAGAGAAGTACAGTTATTCAATACACAAAGGTCTATTTATATGAATGTTATCTAAAATCCATCTTTATTCAATTTGCATACCTTTAAACATATTATAAGAAGGATTTTGAGAAGGAAATGTTTAAAAATAATAACTATAATTAATCTCATATAATCGTTTTAAGGTAAACTAGATTAAAGCAGTTTATCTTATTTCCTTATCTCATTAACAATGACCTTTTACGTGTTATTTTTATTGTTTGTACATGTAACAAATATGTCGAATAATTTTGAACTATATTACTGACACGATTAGCATACACATCGGGTATCATTAATTAAGAAATTGAGCACAAATTATATACTTTAATGATAAACGTGTTAAAAACAGATGGATTTGGTTTGGTTGGTTTACTGTACAGAATTATAACGATGTATGAACAATGGATAAACAATGGATAAACAATGGACAAGCGCATAAAATAAAACAACTTGTAATCAATGAATACATTCAAGATAATTTACACGACTGTTCGTTTATAAACTACTAGAGACTGGGTTCAATTTAAACAAATGTTAAAACTTTCGCCGGAAAATAATTATTTATCAGAATATAAAATTACGACATAAATATGACATAAGAACAACCAGGTTATTGCTAATAAAGCAATGGACGTACAGCGCTATAATTGTAACAGTTTTCATATGTTGTTTCAGTGACTTTTGTATGCTTTTCTATAAATCCTTGTGTCGATTTTAACTGTTGCTTTGGCCAAAATGAAACAAATTCTTATAATTGTGTTTATATTGTATGATATTAAAATACTTTTACAGTTTATGATTTATATGTAATAATTTAAACAATTTAAGATATAAATTGCATCATGCAATGTATAATGCTTATATTCCAATCATTACGATAATAATACCCAAAAGGAATTTTGACACTATATTGTGTCCAAACCTATTTATGTCTTACGACAGATATATTCATCAACTGAATGATCTCTTTGAGAATTGGAAGTTTTTTGGGTAGTTTACGCGTCATGTCAAATGCAAACCGAACACGATTAACAATGTTATGTTTGTTCAAAATAAGGTTATGCTTTATAACAAGCTAATGATCACATACAGTGAACAGTTTGTCATTGTCTATTGATCTTGTACGTTCGCAAAAAAATATTTAATGCACATAACTATAACTGTAAGGGTTAACCCTAGTCCTAACCCATTATTTTGACGAAGAAATAAAGAAATATGCAGTTGTCTAATAATATTAAGTTAAGGAATGAAAATATCAAAATATGAAACACCCGATTCCTTTGAACCGATTTGACTAATTTTGGGACCGATTTGACTTGGGGCCGATCTGACTTGTGACCGATTTGACTTGTTTGCGATCTAAACATTTTTATTCAATTAAAACCTGACAGAGCTTTATGAATTTGATTGGTTTAGCTTGACTCTTAAAATGGTTAAGAAAATACCCCAGATTTCTTAATAAGACTTAAATCCTGGAGAAAATTGTGGCCATTTTATTCTGGACCAATCAAATGTTACTCGTATTGTTTAAGTGTGTTGCTAAGTCACAGAAAGGACATGAGTTAAGTCGAGCAAAGTAAAAATATAAAACTATAGAGCGAACATAAAGATTTTATGTGCCGAAAGCAATGATCGATGTCTACAAGGTCAGTGCACCTGTTCATATATATAACCACACTTTATGTGTACTGTTTTATAAAACATATGTACAATGATTCAAAATATCTATATCGACTCTTTTAACTTTTAAATATTATCCTACATTATTCTGTTATAAAGAAGTACGCATATGTTGCCTTAAACAGCGATGGATTACAGGAAACGAAATTAAAAAAAAATTGTGTCTTCAAAATTATGTTGATATAGTCTTTCGTCCGTAACTGACATAGTAAAGACAAACGTTTAAAGTAATAATGTAAATATCATTACTTGCATTGAGACAATATATAAGTTTTTCCCTTTAAATAATCTATAACGATTTGTTCCGCCAACTGCTTGCTTGTTTAGGGCACGCACACTTATTTTTGTGGAGAGTTTACATCGATTTCGATGGAATAGCATAACAGATTCATATAAAAGGGTATAATAATACGCAAAATATTGAATAAAGCCAGTGGGTTTTTTTTGCTGGACAAACTTAACATTGGACATTTTTACTTTTTTTTAATATGTGGATTTTTTATCGTCGATATTTAGTGGTGAAGAATGTTAAAGATAGCGACCACACTTTGCCTATCTAACTTGCTTGTAATGAAAATAAATAAATTTATTGGATCGAGAAAAACGTTTTTACCAAAGAACGCTGGAGATGGCAGAATTAAAAATGTTGCAGGCTCAATTTGATTGAACCTATTCATGAATACTACTGGTAACTGGAAGATACCGCCCACGTTCCCTTGCGACGGTTCAAGCAAATCTCAACATTTAAATATGAAATGCATTTTGTTTTTGGTAAAAACAACAAAAACAAGAAATGTGTTGATTTGGTGGTTATAATAGAACTGAAAGTGTGACCTGTTCATACCAGTCAATCGTTATATCTACCCCAAATACATAATGCTAGTTCCTTAAAAGAAAACAAACAGACTAACAAACAATGAGCCAAACTGAATAGAAGGAAATTTTGAAAGAAGATCGTAGGTTGTTAAGCAGTCAAAAGACAATTTAAAACAGGCAACATATCCTAAGAATCATCAAAGAGTATCCAAGGGAAAACACTAAGATCACCGAATAGAAATACCACAACATATGTTGTGCTGAACGATCTTCAATGTTCTAGGCTAGGCTAAAGCAGAATTCAAATTTTAAATATAAATTGGTAACAGTTTTAATTTAAATAGTTTTTTTTCGTGACAATCCAATAAAAGCGGTTAAAGATATGAAGTACAGTTGCTTGTGCTTTTCAATGAGAAAACAATGGCCATGACAAAATAAAACATTATTGATTAATGGTCTCTGTGCTTTTTAACAAAAAAAACAAAAAAACAACAACAACAACAAGAAATACACATAACTTAAACTTCGAATAACCTGTCAGTATGAATATGACAATTTTACGTTAAATAAACAGTTTATGGAGGTTAAATTGCACGTTACAAAGAATATACTTCATCAAATGTGGCACTTAAAGACTTATGAATTTTAAGTTTCGGATTTAGATTTCTTCATCATGTATATCAGACTGGTATTGTCGCTACATGCTGCATAAGTTATAACCTCTTCAATAAGTTGTTGTGACATTGATTATTTGTTCCATAATTGAGGCAATAACTGTATAAATATTGTTTGTTTGGCATATTTTTCAGGAATTGATTTTTGAGATATGTCCAAGATCTTTTCGTATTGGAGGATGAATCTAAAGTAAATTCATTTTCAAAATACTTATTCGCTGAACGACACAAGCTTGGTAAGTTATATTCTGCGATCAGGTAAGAGCCAACATTCTGCCAAAGGACAAGAGTGAATATGAATTATATGGACCTTGTTTTAAATTATGTCCCTCTTCATATTGATGCATGGTAACATCTTTGCCCTAAGGGCATTACTCTGTGTTCATCGGCACCAACTTTAAATTTCAACAGTTTTTTCTTTTTTACTTTTGAGGTTCACATTTCTTACGGTTACATAAATTCTCAATTCTCTTAGAAATCAATCAAAGATGTTTTTCCCGGACGTCAATAGAACCAATGACACGATGGTCACACGCTCCTTTGATGTAATGAAGACAAAAGATGTCTCAATATTGTAACGTACTTTTTCCGCAGTGACAGGATAGCTGTTCGAAAATACGCCACAAGTTTTACTGTATAAACATATATGCTTAGCATCAATAATATACAGCACCTGGTTTCAATATTATGTTAGTAGACTCTTTTCTTTAGGATCTCCAGGAAAACAATACAACGCTTTCGTCAACTTTCAATTCTTTGGTTTAATAGTGTATACATCAGTTATGTATACACAAACTGCATATATATTAACATTTAATATATTTTATCATTAATATACAGAAATAGTTTTCAGCATCATTTCATAAGGCGCTATGTTAAGTGATTTGAGAATTACCTATCAAAATATAAGTTGACAACGCTTTTATCAAGTTTTGATTCTTTGGACTAATATTCAATTAATTTAGGATTAAAAATTATAACGTGAAGTACGTCAGCTCTCATTCAGGGAAAGTTGCTAAATAAAAGTTTAATACATATTCCAATTTTATTTAGGAGTCTTTCCTAAATAGAAAACTTACTAAAATTCAGAGAAATTTAACATTCAATTTTAGGAACGTTTATACATAGTGAATTATTAGAATGCTGAAAACAATATTTTCTTATTTGAATAGGAATATTGTGTATACATTACTTAAATGCTAAAATAAAGTAAATAAATAAATAAAGTAAGATGATACTCATGAAATACAGAATTTCGTGCAAAAAAGTTTGAAGCAATTGGTTTTTTTTTTGTCATTTCATCGAATTAGGTTTGGAGCCATGCCATTGGTCACTGGATAGTGGTTATAATTGTGTGACTGATAATTATTTATTTCTTTTTTTATTATTATTATTACTTTTTTTGAAGGTCTTCGAGTAATTGTTACTTGTCAAACAAGTAATACCAAGTTTTTGTAACAAATTCAGCGGTATACGTATCTTTAATATTCGACTTTTCTCCCCGATAGAACTCATCGAGATCCTACATGAATGGTATGGACCTAACTGTTCATTCACATAAACGCTTACTTCAGTTTATTGACACTGAGCAAACAATTATGTATTTTGCTATTATATCTAACTTTGGAAACCCGAAATGACCGAGAAAATATATTTGAATATCCGTATGACATATGAAAACCCAACAGATACGTAACATCTATCATTCCAACTTAAAAATGAGAAAATGCATTACAAATACAAAATCACTTATAATCTGATACAACAACATTTATGATAGACATTTTTGTTCTTTAATCCATGTCGAATTTATTGTTTTGTGTATAGTAGTATTGAAAATGTACGAAAGGTTCATCCTAAAAATGTTTAAATGAAACCACAGCGGCACATTTAATCACAGGAAAAAACTTATAACAATATGCTTCTGAAGAAATCATTTCAATAAATTGCTTTCTTTGCTTGAATTTAAATAGTTTAAATCAATTGTTTCAATGTTAAATTCGCGCTTCGCTTGAAGAAACCTCTTGCTTGTTAGCCAATGAAAAAATTCAACAACTCATACCTAATGACAAAACAATATCTAGTGGTATTTTTAAAGATATTACGTATGAATAACTTTAAAAAGTAGTAATTAAAAGACGATTATCATGTTTCGGTTTGTCTTGATAATAACAATCAAATAGATTATGTACAAGATTGATTATAAATGTTATTAAACAATAGATATAACGAGTTTAACATGCTGTGCGATACATGTTTTTTGAACAATATATAAACAGTTATTACATATAGTTTTGTTAAAATTATCAGACATGTAAAATTTCATTTCCTTTTAGTTGCTCAGTTTACATCTTATCTTTAAAACACTCGAGATTGAAAAATTCGGTGATTTGTGTTTTGATTTATAGTTTGTTTTTATCATAACAATAAATCTGCAATTACACAATGCACAGTCCAGTGTCGCTATACTTTCAATTTGCGAGCGATTTATCCACGGCAAAACGTGTATTGTGGCTAAAATATAGGTAGAAAAGTTCAGTTAAGATCGATCATTGAAGTAATTTTAATTTTAAGAGTGGGTCTTACATAAAACAGATTTTTTCCCAGTATGTTTTATGTGGCAAAAATCTATATTAAAAGAATACGATTTCTCACTTCGATTTCTCAACAAGAGAATATTCGTCGACTTCATGCAACATATTCGAAGCTTTACATATAATATTCGTACAAACCCTCTTGACTCTGTAAAGAATAACTGCATAGGCAACAGAAAATAAAGGAATATTTGAAGAGAAAATGTCCGTTAATTAAATGAAAAACAAGTCGTCCGGTTGCTTGCGTGGTCACTGTTCGGTTGCTTGCTGTATCGTTTGCATTTCCGATCATGAGTCGACTTGTTTAAAAGAAGACTCTTGTAAATAATTACATTTTGTATTATTATTGAAGTGGCCAATCGGAGCCTAGTATTGATAAACCTGTCTCTGTGAAGTGATAAGTCCGCCTCTGGCTAACCTCTGCATTTATGTTTATATTTCAGTTATTGTTTTGTCTTTGAATGTGAGCGTACCTTTATGAATGCAATAAAACTATATAGGAGCACATTTGTCTCGGAGCACATCTGTGTTACTTTAGACCGATGCGGTCGAAATTGTCCCAAATAAGCCAAATGCGACCTCAAATCACCCCCCCCCCCCCAAAAAAAAAAAAAACAACAACAACAAAAAACAACACATTTGTGTGATAAATGTGCTCCGATCAATAGTTTAAGACACAATAAAGCACATTAATTAGTATCATGTTTGTAAAAGAAAATAACGCAAATTTGTCTCCTATCATTTTTATGAATTATTTCCACTGTAGAGACATTCTTAGAATCGAGGTTAACAACATGCCAAGTGTAATCAGCAATAGGTTTGCTAATGCTTTTTTTATGAAATCTTTAACCTAAAATCTACAATGTAACTATTAATTCAAGAAATTTGACTGGCTGAACCTGAAGGGGCGAATAGTGAATGCGCGATGACACGATGGCACGATGATTAAAATGCGATGATACGATGGTGAAAACACAATGGTACAAACGTGAAACAACAATTGTACGATGGTGAACAATCGTAGTGAAACAACGATTGTCCGATGATGAAAACGGGATTGTACGATGGTGAAAACATGATGTTATGCTTGAGAATAATGCGTTCGAACGACGTCACTAAGGCGTCTCATAACCTCCGGGTAGTATAAAACATTTTGCCACCTCGGCAAATTTCAGTTGCTGATATTTTAGGGCATATTAAGTACGTTAAACATTTATTTTAAGTTTGATTGTACTTTATCATGCCACCAAAGATGGTCCTGTAATATGGTTTATCATGTTTTTTTCTAAGGTTTATCAAAAGTAGCAATGCTGCTTCCTTCCTTTTCTTGGTTGATTTATCATCAAAGTATACCATTCTGCAGGAAATAGAATGAAAGTAATTGTAATTAAAATGCAAAAAATCGAAGCTTTTGAAGACACTGTAGAGTTGTGTAAAACTAACAGATGAGAGAAAGAGTATGGATCGTTAAATAACGACATCAACATAAAATTAAGCAAGTCGCACACAGCAGAAAGCATAATGTGCATGTAAGAAATCAACATGTAAAAGTCGGAATGCAAGATGTATATGTCAGAATGCACAATGTACAAGTTAGAAAGCACAATGTACAAGTTAGAAAGCACGATGTAACGTAAGAAAGCAAGATGTAATTTTGGCATAAATAACCCTCCATAGAAGATGGTCTTGGGCTAGCCTTTTATATGTCCACCATGGTACATATGCAACGCTTTAGCAACTCAAATTAAAATTTCTCGTCCACATCGTGGTCCCATCTCGATGTCATAGTACCAAAAAATGATTGCGACAAGTTTGTATTGCGGGGGCTTCACGTAGTCGTGTTGCCTTCCTAAGACAATCAGGTATCTTATTGTTTTCTTCGTATTGTCTTCTTAAGGCGAAAACTGTCAAATGATCACACAAAGTAAAGACGAAGACAACACGATTTGGCAAGTTTGCTTTACGACGGCTTGACAAGGCGCAATGCAGGCATACGAATTCAACACGAAAATGAACATTCGCCTTTTGGCATACACAATATTTTGCGACCGCTCACAAAGTTACTACCGCAGCCTGAAAAATTTGTGGATCATACGATGGCACAAGGTGCCATCACGAATGGCACGACTTTATTACGATCAGATCCAAATTTCCTTATTCGTGTCTCCATATTGTGTCAATTTCGGGACAATGTGACGCCTGCATACGATGGTGTAAACACAATTGCACGATGATGAAACTGCGTTGGCATGATGATGAAAACGCAATATTATTTTTCACCATGTGGTTATCGCATCATCTTGGTTTCACTTTCGTGTCATTGTTGCTTGACATCGTGTCATTATGCTTTCATCATCGTTCAATCGTGCTTTCACCATTGTACCATCGTGCATCGCAGTTCAGATAAACAAAATATTTTACTCGTGTCTAAACGGAACACCGTAATCGGGCGATTTTTGAATTATACAATGTCGTGACTTGTTTTGCATCTCGCCGGAATCTCGCGTCTCGCTTTGCATCTCGTATTACAACACAAGAAAATCCTTTGATGCCATATATCCCTAAATGGTGTACCATTTATAAAACTGAACTTTTCCAAAAGAGTTACAAAACATAGCTAAACATATTCTTATCCCATTTTAAAAGAGTTCTGTAAAACGGAAATAAAATGTTGAGGAAAGTTGAGGTCATGAATCTTTTAGGGAAAAATTCTAGCGCCACTGTAGAATCACTTAGAAACACACTCCTGTGACGTGGAAGAACAACCAATACTAAAATTGAAATTCACTTTATCAAACACAACTTTTGCCCGCATGTTGTCTGTTAATTCAAAAAAAGTTCTATCTATTTGCTATCATATCAACTTATGAGTACATAGATTTTTTAACTTTTGTATAACTAACTATTGAAGATGTTAGACGAGGCCTTGTATAGATGGTATAATCTCCCTCCTCTTGCATATGAATATATATCTTTTTAATTCTAGACAAAAATATTAAATTGACAGTGGTCACCTTTTTGATACCCTAAAATAAATGTTTTAATGTTGTCTATTATAATGTCAAAACATAACCATGATGAAATTTAATCATAGATAAAGTATATGGCCATAGAGAGGTCTGACATTGCCACCATGTCAAAAATTAAGTTGTACCATCATCATCATCAAGTCTCAAAAGATCACCAACTCCATTGTCATCAATACCATTATCTTATAATTTATGATAATCTAAGACCATAACCATCATAACCACAGCATCACCATTAGCACTCCAAAGAGTTTTATAAGTTGGAAGTTAAATACGGCGTATATGTAAAAAAACTTTCATATTATATCACTTTATTTGCAATTGTGTGTCTATAAAAATAAGAAACAAAAATATAGGGTATCAAAAGAAAATGAACACAAAAATAACGGACAACTTGTATATCTCCAATAACATAGATAAACAGGTAAATAAATAAAAAAAGATTTTAACATAAGCAAATTAATAAATAAATGCATGAAAATGAATGAAAAGATTTAAAGATGATAGTAAACAAATGGAAAAATGGTTTATAAATCCAAAGAAAGTATCAAAACGTGACAGATTTTATATTACTTCCTCATTTTAAATACTTTATATATTTTCCCCGCATACGTATTATTTTCAATTTATTTGCACTTACAAAGAGGATCTTTTATTCAATCAATTCATTCTCAGTGTAAACAAATGCTATCTGTGATAAATACAAGTCACGTGATATCAACAAATCGGAGATCAATCAGGTACAGTAAAAAAACATTTCGATCAACACCTCTTTTTATAAAGAAACATGTCTGTACCTGACACCGGAATATTGCAATAGAATGGTAAACAGAACCTCCATAGAATAAAAATGGTGATACATCGAATTGAGTGCATCTGAAAATATGAGCATACGACTGTAATTTAATAACCTTTATTTTGAAAACAATGATAGCTTAAAAACGAATATTTGAAATAATATCAGAAGTAACAAGACATTCTAACTTCTACAACAGTGAGACATGAGATTCACAGTATTTTAATTTTCGTAACGTTATCGAAATCTATATCAAATCGATGAACAAAACATCAATAAAAATGAAATAAGTTCTATACAGTCCTCTATATAGAATAGTAGCAATTACGCCCGAAATAATTTGCATTTTGTTTTTCTTTCTTTTCAGTCTCAATACAAGTTTCAATTTAATTAGAATTATAAGTTTCCGCGACTCATACACATAAAACGGATCGTACAGTTATTTGAACAATTTGCTAGTTAGAGTTTGGCTATTTTCTTGTAGCTACATTACAATATTCGAGCACTGACACATTATTTCTTTAGATGGGAAAATATTTCAGATGCGATTGTTGAGCGTTATCCAAAATATGTAAATAAATTGGTAAATTACTAAAACAAAGTCAAATGACTGCAACACAACCGAATCGATTGAAATTGTTATATTTATTCATCTAAACTATCAAATTGAATGGTTCTATTGAATTCAAATGGTTATGCACTCATTCAAAATATATCACAATGACATTCTCCTTGTCAGTCTAGCATTGAATAACCAGTAGTCATTTTAACCTGATAAAAGATTTAACGTTTGGTTCTGGTTAATGAGTCGTTTGACAAGTATTTTATCTGTAATGTCATGCGATATCATAGAGTAATACCTTAGGCGTTAATCTATTGTCCTCTTTCTCATTAATGTGTATCAAAGTAAAGACATTAAATATGTCATCTGGATGATTTATAGACATTACTTACATTGTTCTTCACATAGCGAATACCAGAGAAGACATTTGTCGTTACTGTTTTGGTTCTTTTCAATGTTGTAATACAGTTTTAAATTACTGTTTGCTTCTATTACAATTTATTTGAGGGAGGGTTTTCATTTAATGATGATATCGAAATGATATTTAACAGTTGTATCAAAATCAAACTAATTCAAGAATTCACATAAGTAGTTTTTGCAGACAAACAGTTTCTCTCCTTTATCTTTGGTCATTTTTTTTATATATATTCACGATAACAATGAATTTCCAAAGAAAAAAAAACGATTTGCGAACACTTGCAAACATTAAATTAAACTCTTTGTCATAACAATCATGTAAAATCATAGTTAATGGGCATGATAAGCATTATCCTGTCATATCAAACAAACTCCTACTTTACAAATATGTACATATACAGTTTCAAGATTTTGATGCATTTGATGCATACTACCAGTTGTAGAAAAGTGTTAAAATTAATATCATGTAATATCATCGAATGTAAACAATTAAATTAATATGTAAAAATCAAACATTTAGTCTGCACTGCTTGAACAGACAAAAAAGTGAAACAACTTCCTTCACAAAAATGTCAAACCATGCCACTCAGTTTAACCTATGTGACATGCATGCCAAATGCATGTTGTCCTGCCTTGGAATATTTCAACAATACATTACTTAGAAGAAAATCATTGAATCAATCTATCACACATGTTTACGATCACATGAAAAATTATTTTGTGTAACCTTCAAAACTAAATTCACAGAAACAATTATCAAGAAAAGAAGTATTAAAAGTCTTAACCCGGCTCAAGTTATTATCTAGGCTAAGCAACAAAAAGTAGATTGCACGAATGTTAGTTGTTCTCTTACATAATTGCCAACCATATTCACCTTAACACTCCTTTCATACATGCTGCTTAATAACTTTAAACCGGATATTTATAATATAAATGAATTAAAATATATTAAAGCCATATGCTACTAAAAAACAAGTATCTCTCATCAATGATTCAGATGCAACTTTTCCGATATTAGTATTTAAAATTATTTAAAATAAGTTCCTTTTCATTTTGTACCAACAAAATGCATTGTTTATTGACATTTATTAAAATGTGTTTTTTAAACAACAACCGTATCAAATGTTATTTGGTTTTGAAATTAATGATGTCATCCACCAATACATTCACACTTATAACTATCATACGATAGCCAAATTTGCAAATCTGCTCAGTTTTACAATTTGATCGTTTAATATATTGAATTGTATTGATATACTTAAATTGTTAAAGTGGTGCAATTTTGGCCAAGTTGTAAGATGCAATTTAATTATTCTAATTTTAATCCTTGTTATATGTCCTTTGAAAAACGTGATGACATTATTGTTTTAGTATTCGACACAGTCAAAATAGGAGATTGAATTAGGGAAGCAATGTAAACAATTAACATTATTTGATCGAACATGTTTATGAGGGACAATGATAGCCGCAACACTCTCATGACCAATTGGTTTAAGCAGTATTTAATCTTCAACACAAAAAAACTCCAAAAAATATAGTGCATATTTTATATGAATGGAGTAAATACTTGAAATTTCCTAATTTAATTTAGTTGTTGATATCAAAAAACATTGGTCGGATTATATCAATTTTTGTACCTGAACGCTTGCACCATTCATCATTACAAAAAAACTATGCAGCGGAAACTATTAACCCACCTTGTCAAGAAAAAGGGTAATAACATAATTTGATAGAAAAATTTTGTTTTACTCAAATTTATGATTTTATTGTAAAAAATGTACTAGTTTCTTCAAAGGGTCAATAATTTTTGATTTTGCAAAAATTAAAAATATATTTTCCCTTTATTTTACTGGACCCATTACAGATGGCCCAAGATTAAACCCACCCAAATTTTGTATTGAAGGATAGAAAGCAAACTTGTTTAAATTTTAATTAAAACCCATTTAAAAAAAAGCAAATAATTTTATTCAGGATTCTAATTTGGCATATGAAAGGTCAAAGTCGCAGGGGCCTTAAATGTTTTTCGATGATTGTCCTGAAAGTATTGATTACGTAGTCTACATATTTCACATATTGATTTGTCATAACTAGTAGATGACACTTTGTCTTTCTATGCAATTAATGTACCAATTCCTATAGTAGTAAGTACTCGTGTTCTGTAAAGTTTTATTTTTTTAAAGACGTGACCGATTTTTTTTGCTAAAATCATGCGTTTTTTTTAATATGCAAAGTTTAAAAATGTCTAGGGCGTTTGTTTTAAATAATCTGCCTTTGCCTTTGTAAAGAAATTGCACCTTAACCGTCATTTCTTTAAAAGTTCATGTTTTTGTACAAAATGTTTCCCGTTTCAGTTTGAGGTCAAAAGTTTAGTTTGCATTATATTTGTAAATATTAAGTTATCAAATACATCATTTTGAATTTGATATAATTTTAAAGTTAAACCCAAAAAAATATTGTCGGTACATTTTGATTGTTTATGATACCTGTTTATTGTCGGCACATGTCTCCGTATATATATAATCACCCATATAAAAATATACTGATGGTATGATTTTGATATTTCTATGTTAATACGAAGGTACAATCGCCTAATTGTAAGTAGATCACAACTACATGTATTTTGTATTTACAAAATGAAAGATGGAATCAATAGTGTAGCCAAACGTCTTCTTTTTTAAAATTGTTAAGTCCATACTTTTGTCAATATTCGCAGCGTAAATAGATAATACGATGATCTTTTTGATTTTTTCTCTTATTGTTATCAATAATATCAATATATGCTTTTGTATGAATTCGTTCAGTGTTTGTGTGTTGCATATAAACTATGAAGGGCAGTGACAACGTGTCATGGTAATATACTAAACATGTCCCTTATTCAAAACAATAGCAAGAAGCTTCAAACATAATTGTATTGTTGTCATAGTACTACAGTTTATGATTGTAAATACTACATGCTGTTAAACAATATTTTAAGTAAAAGCTTCGGAAACTTGTAAATGCAGAGATAATTTCAATATAAAACAATCGTCTCAGCTAAATATTGCCAGATAATGAATAGTTATAATATAAGAAAGGAGAAAAACAGAATTCCTGATGAAAATGCAACAAGGCAAAATTAAAAATGTTGCTGGCTTAGTTTGAATGAGTCTATTCATGCACGGTACTGGAAAGTGCAAGTTACCGTCCACGCACTCTAGCACCGGCATACGTAGTATGCAACAATGAACACAAAAAATGTGAATTATGAATTCAGATACACCCTGCAGATGTGCTCATATGGCGGTTATCATAGAACCTTCAATGCGACACATTAGTGCCATTATATGAAAAGCCGTGGCTGTCTGATATTGTTCTTTTTCAATTTATGTAACCATTTGGATACTATATGAGTTCACTTCGACTATATATGAATTGAACATTCCTTCTTATTTAACCGGAATCCATTATATTAATCCACAGTTACAATATATGAAACCATACTGTCAATGTATGAAACCGAGTTAGCAATAAAAGTTGATTTTTCTCAATATATGATTCCAATTCTTCAATATAATGTACCAAAGTAGTGATGTATGGAACCAGATGTCCTTATCGAAGTTAACTCATTTATTATCCAAATGGTTAAATAAATTGAAAAAGAACAATATCAGACAGCCATGGCTTTCCATACCATTACATGAAAAACGGCATATGGTCCCTAAGAAAAAAACAAAATGCGTGTAAGAGGAAACAATGGGCAAAACTAAATAAAGTGGAATTTTGAAAGGGGATCACAGGTTATGAAGCCTGCATATCACAGATAAGCTGTCAAAAGACAATAATAAAAAGCAGGCAACATATCCGTAAGTTGGTGTAACAGTATTCAAGTAAGGAATAATAGACTCACCCGACTAAAACAAGCGACCAAATTGGAAAGAACTAAAAGTACAAAAAATTGTACATACAACAGTTATGTCGTTTTGAACGATCTATAAGTTATTAGTCAAGAATGACTTGTAATAAAATTGTTACCGTATTAGGTTCTAGTTTAGTCCATTGTCAGTGTATTAGAAACAAATGTTTTTGAGTTTCTCTTCAAGTCTACATATAAAATTCGATTAATATCACAATGACCACAGATAAATCACATATGCCTTAACACAAATAAGTGAAATATATTCCCTCATCGGATTTGAATTTAATCTGTTTTAAAACATAAATGTAATCTCAATTATATTCACTTTACGGTTTAAAGAAAATGTAAAACCTGTAAGCCAATGAAAATTAAAAATTAAACAACTTAAGACAATACAATACTAAATTGTTTATTTATAAATTGTATGCATATCATTGAATAGATTAAGGTGACAACAGACACTTGCCGTGGTACTCACATAAATGGCATTTAAACCAAGTTATTTTAGTAATGATTGTTATTTATTTAATCTTTGTGCATTAAATGTCGTTGATCATCATAAAAAATAACATATTTGAAAAAAATGCCTTTGTAAATGATTGATTTTGAATAAAAATCCTAAAATTTTAAATCGTCATATCAAAGTCATTTTTTATTTTTTTGTCATCAAATTTTTGGAAAATAACCATACTTATATTATCTAGGGAACCGTGTCTCAATTTTTTTCTATCTTTTCTCAAAAAAATATTACGTAACGTCAAACATTTTATGCGACTTTTTTCACCATACATATTACGTAATCAAAGATAATTAAGTGGCTGATTGAGCAAACAAAAATCCCTGACACGGTTCCCTCCGAAAATGAATTTCCTTTCATGTGCTTTAAACCGCATGTTAATTGCTTGATTCTTAAAAAAGTTATGCCGATTCAAAGTTAGCCCGACACGCATCAAACGAAGTGTCATAAATCGGCTGTTCTCTCTCGGACCCCTACGTTTCACGCTAAATAATTGCATAATACACAAATATCGCACCAGAGAGGATCACAAGTTGCGGTAACATACTCTAACAACATTTTATGACCCAGTGACATCTGACCAATTAAAAAGCTGCTGATTAATATCAGTTTATAGTCGAAATTTCTTCAATTTTTAACGTGATTTACTGTTCGTCTGATATCTGTCGCACATGTCACGTGACTATCGGTAAAATTTGAGGCACTCAGTGGGGGGAAATGGAACGCATTTGCGCACCGCTAGCGGGGTATTTAATTGTTTCCTTTTTGAAGTGTATTATTATTATCAGCAGCAGTATTATTGTATTATACCAGTGTCCCTCTGCCTGTGTATTCGTGTATGAAATTCCGTTAAAATATAAAATAAAATAACAACAAACTGAGCTTCTGACGGTCTTTTAAAGTCCATGGTAGATGTACAAATAAGAACGGGATGTTATATATTTTTTTCCACCAAATTGATAATGCTTCACACAATTTAATAGAAATAAAAGGTATTACTCGATCAATATGATCTGGCCTTCTTGACTTCTATTATCATGAATATCATCTATGCACGGCATAGAGATCCAGTTTCTACCGGGATAGACAATAAATTACATACTTTGTCCCAGATTTATTAGTACTGTGTCCGATTTACTGGCGAACAATTTATTTTCACTGAGAATATATTTTAATATCTTTTTTTTTATTCATAGAGAAATAATCATCCTTAGACAATCTAAAATGGTTTATAAATTTGCCAGGAACACCTTACCACAAGTCATATAGGCGTTCACATAAAAAATGTTGTCTGTTTTTGTTGTTGTTTTACTTGACATTGTTAGAAAACGAGGTTGAATGTAAAGTAAGCCCTTGAATCCGTACAAAAGTCTATCAACTCAATGAAATATCTATCAGATTAACGGGACAGACAAATTATTTTCAAACATTATGGATATTATAGCAACTACATTTTTAATCAACCCCGTGGTCGTGCGATTTGCCGCTATGCTTAATTATTTATGTTTCATACATTATGTTACGTACGTTGGCCGACAATTTCTTAATTTATAAAAAAGGCTAAATGTTGAGATATTCATAAAAGATGTACGGTAGTTGTACGATACATGTATTACGAGAAGTATGGACCAGTATGGACCTGTAATTCACGGATATATGCAACTACCGATTTCCCTCATTGATGCCTCAACAGGGGGCGGAGCGTTATCGATAATCGACAGGTCACGCGAATAGCAGATACAAATAGTATAGGTACCGTTTTAAAACGTTTAAAAACACATTTTTCGGACTAACTGCTTCCAAAATTAAATCACGAATGTGTTCAGAAAAGGTTGATAAATCTACTTAGCAAAAAATCTCATTTTAGGTATTTTCAGTGATAATTGACTCCGTTGTCACCTTAAGAAAAACAATCGCCCTTTAAAGACGAATATCGTGTCTTATTTTGCTTTGGCAAAACACACAAAAAAAACAAACACAAAAAACTTAATGTGCACACTCAATTGATCATGAATGTCTACTGTCTTTCTTTTGTTAAAGCTGGTCGTTCTGTCATATATTTCAAAGATTATTTTTCAAGCAACAAAACCCAACTTACATAACGGTGTAACTACATGTATTACTAATATTTATTCATAGAACCCCGTCTTTTACTTTCCTTTGAAAAAATCCAATATTTTAATTACAGTCGTTAATAGCGAACTAAATCTGACATCCCCGGCCGATTCCTTCTTTATTTTATATTAAATCACATCGCTTAATACGTACTCGCTTATAGCAAATTTTCGGCTATAACGAACCATTTTTCAACGCCCCAAATGACGGAAAACATTTAAATTTCCTCGGTTATAACAAACTGTTATAATTGAAATTTCGGGATGCGCTCGATTAGGATCAGTGCACGAATAACAATATCCGATTATTAAACAATCGAATGATTGCACAGGTTAGTTATGACTTCAGGGAATAAAGATTTTGAAAAATGTTCTCACAACATAATTTCCTACTTGTTACGGAAAATTTGTATTTCACACCCTCAGTTGATTGATGTAAATGCCCGATAATTGCCAAGTAATCGATTTTTTGTGTTTGCAATATTAACCAAACGATAATAAACAAAAAGCAAAAGAAAACAAATGGTAAGAACTTCATAGACAATACATGAATAAATTTATATACCATGTACATAATATATTGCTCAATAAAATGCCCTGCATTAAATAACCATTAAATAACCGCTGCAGTAAAATACCGGTTACACAGGTAACCAGAGAAGAGTATGGCTTTTTCACGGCAAATTTCCCCATCCAAACAAGTCAGAAAGTTGTTGCTACTTCGCTTTTAGCGAACTTCGGATATAACGAACGATATTTTAATGTCCCATTGAGTTCGTTATAACCGGAGTCGACTGTATATAAGAAATAGCCAGATCATCTATTTACCATGAAATTTATTATATATAAAGATAAAGTGTTCCGTTTTTATGATAGAAAACTTTTTTATATTCCTCAATATTTGTATATATTATTAATTAATATGTTATAAAATAATGACCTTACCTTTGCCTACTCGACAAGTTCTGTTTTCATTTTCTGTGACTCAACTCAACAAGTACATTACCTGACCTTATTACATAATGAAACCCCACGAGAAACACGAGAATATTCAAATAACACGAATGAATTACAAGAGCGTAGCGGATGGTATATTTGGATGGCTTTGGAATGTTTTCTGAATCATGATTAATACATAAGTAATATGTTTCTTGTGAGTAATATTAATAAATACTGACTTTAAAACTGATGTATGGATAGAAAAACAAAAGAGCATGTAGGTAAGATAGTTACCGCACTCGGAATAGGTCTGCATAGTATTTACAGACCCGGTGGCCTTTTAAAAACCTCGATCGCTACGCTCTCTCTGTCTTCAAATCCCCACCCGGGTCTGTAAATACTATGCAGACCTATTCCTCGTACGGTAACTATTACATCACGAATGCATTTCCTTTTGACATGTTTTGCATTGAATTATAAGTAGTCACTATAATCTGATAGAAGATTTAATCCATGACTTGTGTTTGGTTGTTGAGTCGTTTGACTAGCGTGTTATCTGTACTGACATGCGATATCATAGAGTGATACCTTACCCGTTACTCTATTGTGTTCTTTTTCTTTACTTTGTATAACAGATTATGGATTAGAGTTTATAATGCCGGCATATCACTATACTCAGAAGACGCCAAATTTCGCGCGAAATATTTGCCATGTAATTGAATTGTGTTTAATAAGTGATTATAATTATGTGACTTGAAGTATTGGTAAATCTTATAAGGATCTTAGCTAGAAGTTTACATATCAGATTGTTCACGTTTGCTTTTCATTGATCTTGTACTAAATATTTAGATTGGCTAATAAAATCGGTGAGTTTTTTTAAAGGGACAATTTAGAGGTTATTCTTTAAAAATGGTTATTTGTTCGGATGCATATTTTAATATCGTACTGTTGTAAAGTTTTACCGAAACGGTTTTGTTCTTGTCGTAATCCGCAACTTTTTTTAATCTGGGATGAATGAAAACTCATTGAAATCGTTATTAGCTTATTTTATTCCATAAAAACATAACACGTTAATGTTGAATGTATTAAATACCTTTTTGTATGATCGATTTACATTAAAAATTTGCCAGGCTTTTTAAAATGATATCCTTCTATGCTCTTTGTATAAACAGTAGCTCCTATTATCCATTGAATATGAAAATCGGGGTAAAATTATAACAATATGAATACAGTTTCGCTTTAACGTGCTCAGTTAAATCTTTGTATCGAATATTGTAACGAACAGTTCAAATAATTACGCTACAATGTAGTCTAATTATTTTATTGTTTTCCATGTCTGACAAAATAAGTTTATAGAAATAGAGTAAAGACAAACACATTTAGTTCCTGTCAAATGCTTTCACTTCTGTTTTGATTTTGTAAACACATCTACATAAAAGGGTTATACAGTAAATCTACATGAGAGTATATGTAGATGAGCAATCTTTTCTTTTTTTTGTTTTATATAGAAGTCTCGGTATTACTTAAATGCAAAACTGACAGATACTTAATTAGCTCATATTTCTAACACATTTTCCCCTTCCCTACACACTGCATTCAGATATTCCTGGCTAGAACATGGTACATGTATAATTTAATGTTCAACAGTATAAAGTTTGCATCCGTTACTGGTTTCCTTGCAGTTTCCGGCCCCTGGCAGTTTTCCGACCCTTTATGGTTATTTTTACCAGTAGGGCATCTACATGTATGTTACTTTAGCAAATCAGAGAGACATTTGTTTGTTATGTAACACAGCAGTTAAATAGTACAGCAATGTATATATATTTTTTTTCTGTTGCTTAAAGTTACATAAGAGAACTTGCGACATTTAATAATAAGCAACACCTGGGGAAATCTACTTTTAATGCCCATGTGCAATAACTGAACCCTTTTCCAGGTAATCAATTCCTTTGAACAGTAAATACTCGTCCGTAGACAGAGTTTTATTTTATTTGTTATAAAGTGCGAATTTGGGCTGGAAACTGCTAGGAAACCAGTAATGTTCATAAGAGTAAAGGGATAAAGGCCTCTATTGTTGATACGCGTTATGATTTCTGTAATTGGTTTGTAAAATTGAGTTCGGCATTATTTTGTTATATATCGTCTGCTACCGTGTATTGATTAACAATGTATACATAAAAAGTGGCTTTTTATATAAATAAAGTAAGGATCCCTATCTGTCTAGATTAACAACTAAATTAATACCAATTAAGTTTCGGTAACAAATTCTGTGGTTCGTTTGTAAAAAATATATATTCCAGTATTACAGTTTAACGCTAGGTTGAACAAACCAAAATTGTTTTACGCATGCATGATTTGATTTACTGTTTGGCTTTGGCATCCATTAGAACACACCAACATCCTTCATAAAATTGTTTTATGGACAATTTTTCTTTCAAATAAACGCTTGCTTCAGTTCATTGACAATGAGCCGAAAATGGCGTGATTTTGGAAAACCGAAAGTGACCGAGAAAATGTATTTGAATATCTAAATAACATATGTATGAACAGAATATGTCTGGTTAAAAATGTGAAAATACAGTACAAATAAAAAGACTGCATGAGTTAACTGATACAGAAACATTAATGATAGACGTTTTAAAATGTATTACTTACGGTTAAGTATCTTCTTTAATCCATTTATATTGTTTTGAATCAAGTGATATAGAAACTTTGCACAATATTCATTTCTAAAATGTTTTAATTTCAAATGTTTCAATGTAATCTGAGTGATACGTTTGAAAATTTATAACACTATTCTCATATTCTCCTAAAGAATTAAGTTCAATACCTTGCCTCCTTATAAGTTTTAACCCTATTATATTCGCGCTACGGTATTCGCGATACGGTTGAATAAGCCGCTTGCTTCTTAGCCAATGAAATTTCAACAACTCATACTTTAAGGCAAATAATATCAAATGATCTATTTATTTTTATTACGTATGAAGGAATTACCAAAAATAAATATTGAACGTTGAATATCGTGTTTCTATTTGCCTTGTTAAAATCATTCAAAGAGTGTATTCACAAGGTTGAATATTAAGTCAATCGATTTTGTAATTATACTGGTATGCGATCATTTTTCCTTAAGTCATTTAGAAAATAAAACACCTGATTTAACGTATTATGATTGCTGTAAGACACATGTATTAATTGAACATAATTTAATACTTCAATTGATCAAATGCATTAATCGTGTAAATGGTTCATTTTCTTCAAATTGCTTTGTTCCACTCTTATATTTAAAATACACACGACTTAAAATATAACCTTGTTTTGCAAACGTTATCGTTTAAATTATTAGTTTTGTAATAATTTAGATATTGAGTGAACAAAAGAAATATTTTAAAGAAACCTTAAGCAGGTCGCATATTTATTTATTTATTTATTTATTTATCTATTTATTTAAATTTATTTATTTGTATTTATTTATTAATTTATTTATATTTATTTATTTATTCATTTCTGCCAAATTATACGATTTTATAAAATTTAATAAACAAAATATCTTGTTTTCCTTTATCTAAAGAGGCTTTACAATAAAAATGAACAAATATGGGTCCAACTCCCATGCATGTATATGCTCAACGGTTACCAATAGCACGGGGGGAATCACGTGACTTTGTATAGTAATACCCACGAGAAAATGGCTACTGCGGAGCCCCGGTAAGTACCTTATTATGTTAAATTAAGGTGACAAACGTTTCTTAAATCAAAACAAAACCTAGCGTATCATATGCGCGGTAATTTTCTTCAAATGACAATACAAAGTGCATTATCCTACGTTTTGTGGTTTTTGAGAGCAGTGTTTGAATTGTGTGAAAATTGCACATTTAGCGATAGTAATTCGCACGAAGCTATATAACTTGGTACCAAAATAAATGAAAATAAGCCTTCTTTTTCCACTAAAGACACCAAATCAATCATTTTATTAACATCTGTTCTTGTAGAATTCCATATAAAATTTTGTTCGAAGGTATGTAGCCTACAAATGTTCTTTGCAAGTGTTTAGTAAGCAAAACGAACAATTTCTGGATAGTAAGTTGCACGAAAACAAAATAGTAAGTTTCACGCACAGTTTCCAATAGCTTACTAAAATGTGACGAAACTATCTTATAATTCTTTTGGTTACCAATTTGCAAGTATATTCCGTCTATGCTGACAGACAAACAAATGTCGAGAAAGTATTTTAATTATAATTCATATTATTTCATAATACATGTATTCATATAATTTCATAAAAGATCACTTAATTTTAAAAAAAAAAATGAGACATTGACATTGATACTCAACAATGTACGTTACACTTGGCCCTTTTTCACTTTAGACTGGACCCACATCCTTTATCTGTAGAACAAGATATATAAAGAAATAACTGTGCAGAAAGAAATATTACAACACCATCATTTGCTTTTCAGTATTTGCAATTTGGACCAAAAACGCAAAGGAGAAGGCATTCGCCATATCACATTGATATTTAATGCCATCATAGAACTGGTATACAAAGTTTTTGTTAAATTTATTCCTTTATACACTGGCATATTTTATAAATAAACGCAATAAGTTTTGTTAAAACGTTATGCATTACTTTTCGCTTATTTTCTTACCATCTGCAAATGTGTTGCCTCGTAAACTCTTACTTTTTGTTAGTGATTGAATAAGTAAATAAGATATTCAGGGCTTCCATGGCCGAGTGGTTAAAGTCCCTGATTTTTATACACATGCTTCTCACTGCTGTGGATTCTAGTCCCACCAGAGTCCTTGAATTCTTTCATCAAACTAGCTAACAAAACGTCTGTGCTTTAACTCATATGTTTACTCCACTTGCCTTCACTTTAAAAATTATAAATATCTTTGACCGTTTGATTTCAAATATTCGTTTTTCTTTAAAGGTCCATTATGCCTCTGAAATGCTATCATTTTCATTTAAAAAAATGTTTATTTTTGGTATCTTGTTACAGTTTCCGAAAAAATAATCATTCACTAGATACTCAAACTATCTTTTGCATCGCAATTGGTATACCTTTAGTGAATAAGCATTTTGTATGGAAGTCAAAATACCATTTTGTTTACATTTTGCTACCTTTACGACACATCACTTAATGCTCAGTGCTACCGTTTTCAGTTGTAATAAATTACTATCATGCGTTTCATCCATTATTTGAACATTATCAAACACATGTTTGACATTTCTAAAGAATTAAAACAATATGGATTTCTGAGGCACAATGTGCCTTTAATTATAACTTGAATCACTGTATCATTGTTTTTTTTTTGTTAATTTTGGTTAATGTGTACTAACTAAATAAAATTTACTTAATCTGTCGTCTAACCAGTCTAACAAATTTCAATAATGCATTATGTATAGGTTAGTGTTTAATAATATGTATTAACAAAAATAATTGGTCAAGCCTGCCACAGGCAGGCGACCAATTATTTTTGTTAATGCATATTATTAAACATTAACCTATTTAATGATCAACATTATTTTTTCAACCAATAATTCAGAGTGCAAATCACACCTTAAACTCCTCCCTAATATAATGCATTATTGAAATTTGTTAGACTGGTTAGACGACAGATTAAGTAAATTTTATTTAGTTAATACACAGACTTAGCAGAAATTTGAAAAATATTACAATGTGATTGAACAAAAAATAATGTTGATCATTAAATTAGGGAGGAGTTAGGTGTGATATTTGCACTCTGAGTTGTAAAATATCTAGGTTAGCAAAACAATGCCAACGTAAAAAACAATTAAGCTAGGTCAGATGTTTCTAAATGTAAGGATACAATCAATTAATTTATTACATAGATAATACATGTGGGGCATGCAGAGACAAATGATTACATAGTAACTTTTTTATATCCTTTTAACTCCAAGCAAAATGTATAAATTGCTGACTGTTTTAAACTCCGTTTTTTTTGAAAAAGTAACCAAAACATAATTTTCTTTCAGTTGATAGGAATGAACTGCATTAACAATCCTTGATATTAAGAATACAATGATATCATTTTTGGCTGGAAAACTCCCTCTACCTGTAAACCTAGACTGACACACAGAAAAACTGTTTTTCAAATCAATACGGATTTTAAATGTTAGTGAATATCTTAAAGCTTATAACAAATTTGTATAAATTATTATTCTTATGTATTTTCTCACATTTTCCATTTATTTATAAAGGCTGCACACATTTCATTAACTCCATTGTTTTAACCTAATTGCATCACCCCCCCCCCCCCACCAGATATGCTATAGAGACATGATAGTCTTACTGTAGATAAAGGTATAAATTCTGTGACATCTAAATCTAAATATGATATGTTAGAAACTTGACAAGGTGTAGACATCTTGTATAGCGAAAGGGCGGAACTATCGGTGATTTAGTGAAATGCGTTGTTTTTGGTTGAAAAAATAATGTTGATCATTAAATAGGTTAATGTTTAATAATATGCATTAACAAAAATAATTGGTCAAGCCTGCCGCATATATTATTAAACACTAACCTATACATAGTGACTAAATGTAACAAATACCGCCATATAAAAACATAAGCGTTCAGTTAATAAACACCACCATACCAAATAACAAGCAATTATATTTGTTCATCTTTTTTATAATTACATTAAAATGAGGGCCAAGACACACCTGACACTGCAGAGGTCAAAGAACTACTATCGCAACAGAAAAATAACATTGAGCCGTGTAATATTAAATCTTTTCAAAAGTTCATTTGATATAATATAAAAACAACCAATTAAACATTCGTCCTATAGACAAAAAGTGAAATATTTGATCTTGAATAATTGAAATAAGTATTTTCTATCTCTTTACATATGAACTTTACCTTTCTTTTAATGTATATGTATGCTAAAGGAAACTGTGCGTGAAACTTACTATTTTGTTTTCGTGCAACTTACTATCCAGAAATTGTTCGTTTTACTTACTATACACTTGCAAAAACATTTGTAGGCTACAGACCTTCAAAAATATATTTTATATGGACTTCTACGATAACAGATGTCAATAAAATGATTGATTTTGTGGCCTAAATGCAGAAAGTAAGCTTATTTTCATTTATTTAGGTACCAAATTATATCGCTTCGTGAGAATTACTATCGCTGAATGTTCAATTTTCACACAATTCAAACAATATTCTCAAAAACCACAAAACGTAGGATAATGCACTTTGTATTGTCATTAGGGGGCCTCTGTGGCCGAGTGGTTAATGTCGTTGACTTGAGATCACAGGTCCCTCACCACTGTAGGTTCGATCCTCACTCGGGTCGAAATCTTTCATGTGAGGAAGCCATCCAGCTGGCTTACGGAAGGTCGGAGGTTCTACCCAGGTGCCGGCTCGTGCCTGAAATAATGCTCGGAGGGGCACCTGGGGTCTTCCTCCACCAATAAAGCTGGAAAAAAATCGACGAAAAATCTTGGCGGGACGCTCTAGGATGACCCGACTTGAGTGTACGGTCGCCCATATGGGCTTTCCGGCGGCGACCTTAAATAAACGCATAAAAAAAGATGTATTGTCATTTGAAGAAAATTACCGCGCATATGATACACTAGGTTTTGTGTTGATTTAAGAAACGTTTGTCACCTTAATTTAACATAATAAGGTACTTACCGGGGCTCCGCAGTAGCCATTTTCTCGTGGGTATTACTATACAAAGTCACGTGATCCCCCCCCCCCCCGTGAATAGTAACATATTAAAAGCTGAAAGATTATAATTTGCTTTTTTTGGTCTATTTCTCGTATTTTTTGTTATTAATATCACATAATATGTAATCTAATAATTTAAATGACAATAGTACTGTATTATTATCGTCTGCTATAGTGCGTGGTTAAATATGTGTACATTGGTTAAATGGATTGTGAACTTGCACATTACAGTTAAAAATAATTTCGATCAAAAGTTCAATTTAGAAAAGGAACCATGTCTGTGACTGGTCCTCGGGATATTGCAATAGAATTGTAAAATACAGAACCCTAAAGGATATACAACAAATAAAACTTGATAACTGTTGCGAATTCGTTTTCCTTTACGGTAGTTAAGTAACTGTCTATGCCCCCTGGGATCGGCTTGAGCAACATTAAACATTAAACATTAAAATGGTTAAACTTTGCAATAGAGCTTCCGAAGATGCACATATGGCTGTGACATTAGAGAACATTCATTATGAAAAGAGATACCTTAAAGTAAAAAAAAAGAGTATCAGAAGTTATAAGCTATAAGTTATAAGTTACTAAAACGACGAGACAGGATATATACACTATACCGTGAACCAAAATGAAAAGTTCTATACAATCCTTACAAGAAAGTGTAACATATTACGCCGTCGTCAATGTTCATTTTGTCCTCCGTTTCTTTTCAATCTCAATACGAGTTTCCAATTAATCAAAATTACTAGTTTTGCTACTCACGCACAAAGTACGGAGCGTACAAATATTAGTACAGCTCTTTATCGTACAGATACAATCAACTTTTCGAATACTGACATATCATCTCTTTATAAAGAAATCTAATTGACAAATTTAAGCAATAACTTTTAAACATGAACTATATAATCAAACATTCATATAAGCGTATGTCATATAGTGCGAAGGTAGTCAGTAGACAGAGCAATAAACAGCCAGATTTATAAAACGGAAACTTCTATTTTAGAGAACCTTCCTTTCTCCTTAATTTTGGTTTAGTAAATCTAAATCAAGATATTGTCCTTGAAAGTGATATTCTTTACCTTCTTGGACAGTTCCCTATTAAACGACGTGATAGTTATGTGGTGTAAAATACATTTTGATAAAAACATGTCAGTTTATTACTAAAACAGAATCTTATGATGCGAACCCATCATAAATTATTTAAATTGTTATATTTATTCATCTTAACACTCCATGGTTCTATTTTATGTTTAAATAATGCACTCGTTCAAAATTCATTACAATATTCTTTTCTTTTGTAATGTTCAGCATTGAATTACTAGTAAACACTTAAATCTTTCACAAAAGATTTAATCATAATGGTTAATGAGTCGTTTGACAAGTCTTTAATCTGTACTGTCATGCGATATCGTAGAGTGATACTTTAGCCGTTAATCTCTTGTTTTATTTTTCTTTAAAATAATGTTTGCAATAGTAAAGACGATAAATGTGTCATCTCGAATGATTTAAAAACATAATTTAAACAGCGAGTACTTTATGATTCATTTATATGACTAATGTCGCCACGCCTCGCCAAATGTATAAAATAACGAAAAGGTTTAAAAATAACAATGGTAAGTACCGTTTAAAGGGACGCAATATATTTAGTATATGAAATTAGTATTGACGAGTTATTCATGAAAATTCTATTGTATATGTATACGTACAATGGTTAGTACCGTTTAAAGGGACGCAATCAATAATTGTATCATTGTGAATTTTCTATTGCATATGTATACGTATGTACAATGGTTGTATCTTTAAAATTTTAAGAATTATTATTACGAAAAGTTTCTGTAAAAGTATAAAAAAGGGAAAAGAAAACTAAATTTTTAAAATTATTTTTTTATAAATTGATTGCTTTAAGAAAAAAAAGTAAAAGGAAAATTTATTTGTTAATTTTAATAAGAAAGTTTTTCATGACACGCTGTTCATATATAGCATGCTTTTTGTAAAGTTGTCGATCTTTTCGAATTCTTTTCAAGTTTTTTTCCCCGACTATTTTTGATATTTATTAAGATACATATTTAGTTCGTTGTCAGTGAATTTTTATATTATTGCTTTGCCAATATCTAAGTTTGGAACAGTTCGTTCGTTTCAATATCAAAATACTGAAACAGTTACATATATTGCGCTACAGACAGTAAAGAGCCCGGTCAAGTTACACGTACAGATGTGTAGACTAACCTGGCAAAAGCTATGCATTTTCGGTCCCAGCAGGGAAAATGGTAATGATAATATAGTATTTTTTGTGTTTAATCATTATACTTGAATCATGATGATATAATACAATTTTCGAGGACCTCTTTGGCTGTAGTCATCCCCTACAGATTCCTTATCAAGTGTCCTTCACTTTATTCTACCGAGGACCATCTGTAATTACCAGTTATGTTCAAATGTCGCGAAATAAATGGTTTTAAAAATTTAAGCTGTTTTGAAGGTCGTATTCAATGAAAAAAAAAAGCCTAATGTTTGATTCTGAAATGAAAATTTGTAAAAGATCATAGAAAATGGATTATTAAATCAAATAAACTTTGAACTAAAAGCGTTTTAAAATTCAAATTTAAAAATTAAGTTATGCTAATAACTTATAAGTTCCAAAATTGTAGTTAAATAAAATTTTCACAAAAACATTTTATTAATACAAGAAAATTCATGTCAATTACCTCATAATTCATGCATACAATAAAAATGCTAAATAAGGATACGAATTAACAAAGGTCCAACACTGAATAAATTGAACACAGTTATACATGTATTTATATTATGCGGCCCTCTCATGAACATTATGACATTTTATTCAACGAGTTAGCTCAAGATAGTAATAACCTACACGAATATAATATTTTATTTATCACATACATAAGATAAAATGTGTTTATAGTAAAGATTATCTCTTTTTTATATTTACACGTCTTAAAGCGTAACGCTAACATGTTATTGAAATAACGTTTTTTCTTGATATATTTGATCCATGAAATAATGTAAATTTTACATTCAGTTTCTAGCTGTTACAATAAAAGAAATATTGTTTGTTTTGTTATATTTATGTAACAACAAAAACAATATGTTTCCATGTTATAAACTAGTCAATAACAATCAATATTAATAATGTGCATGTATGTTTGTTTGTTGTAAAATATGAACAGAACGTACAGACTTCAGCATAATTATCTTAAATAACTCAAGGTAAATTTATAACACATATGAATTTACATAAAAAAGCAGCTGTGATTCATATTTGCTGATTACATATAACATGGTTTATATTATTACACACAATATCATTAAGGATTTCATATAAATAGAGGCCATATGGAGCACGAAATGTATTTGATATTCATATAGAGATACTTAGGACTCATGAAAACGTCGCAAAATAGGGGTACGATTTAAAAATATACATCAATTGATCTCCGTGCGTGATGAAACGTCATTTCTATCCCGAAAATATATATTATAATAGTTAGACTTTGTTGGAACCTAAACCCATTTGCACTATACTCATAATATGTACATTTGTTTTTGTGTTTTTCATATCTTACAAATTATACAGTATTGTCGCAGTAAAATATTATAAAATATATTATTAAAACTAAAGTGCTATTTTAATCATATTAATCATTCTGAGGGGTCCACAAGAAGGAAGCCCCATTTATTGAAAAAAAAAATGGAACTTTTTTAAAAAAATCTTCTGGGTGGAAGGTTTTAGGAAGTACTACCCACCATGCACCAGAATACACACCAATTGTTGTTTGAATTATTAGTGACTACACAAAAATAAAAACTTGCAGAAAAAGGACTAATGTATTATTTTCTAATCTAATTTTAGTTGGAAAGTACTGTTGTAGAAAGTCATATCCATCAAATGCGTCTACCGGGTATGCTGTGTCCAATATTTGGCCTTATATAGGTGTGATGGATTTACCGTAGGATAAATAGAGCGAAATTAAATGGGCCGAACAAGGATTCCGTCTTCCCGGAACAGAATTTAGACAAGAAAAATCATGATGGCTGACAGTGACGGCCCATTTCCTAATTCATCTGAAAATGCTAACCAATATGATCGAAGAGACGCAATATCAGATGGCATTATAGATCTTCTGAAGCCAACAGTTGAAGAGATTGATGACAGATTTAAAACTGTGACGTAAAGTATATTTCAAACGTATTAATTCTTATTTAGTCCGTGATATTGTGATCTGTATCAACAGACGCTTCATCAAATTAGAAGAACAACATTTGCTACACACGAGACATTTTGTAATCATCTTGTCTCACGATAGTTCTGGCTTCCATAACTTTATATGTCGCTTTTATTTTGACGTTGCGACAGTAAAGTTATGGGTCAACCCTATTTGCAAAGGCTACCAGAATTTGACAGTTTTGTGCGCCGTACATAAAAAACCTACTAAAAAATCACCCTTATCAATCAAATTTGGGTCAAATAAAAATTACCATTTGATAAACAAATCAATTTTGAACCAGTTCATATTTTTTTTTAAATGAAACTTCAATGACATTGTGTACCTAACTATTTTTTAGAGAAATGTGTAGAGGATGTTTACCAATATGGAGACTGCTTTGAAATGAGATCTCGCGGTACTTCATGTTTTGGAAATTCTAGCATCTATTTTTAGTAACGGACCATATACACTATTTTTAGTAAGTGTATGATTTTGTATAAAAACAAACAAATAATTCATGAATCATCACTCAAAACAATATAAATTCAACATGTTTTTGGTACAATGTCTGTTATTGAATAAATACACCGTTATTCATAATTGCAAAGCCATGTTTTCAATTAAAAATAGCATTTGGGTCACGTGTCATGCAAAGGTATCCGAACCTAAATTCTCGCTGGTCACGTGATAATTAGGGCAGCAATGGCGGCGAATTTCATGAAATGTGAACCCGCTGATAAACTTTGAGGCAATATTTCATCAATCTAACATTCTGTGTTCAAAAATATAGACTGAAGGGTCCCAAATATATCTAACTACCTGTATTAAAATAGTTTTTGTCCAGATCGCGCAAATTTATTGAATTACAGCATGACATAAAAATGTCACGGTTCAGGTTGACTTTCGATACGGGGTTGGCTTCAGCGAACAGGTCTAGCAATACTATAAAACCTGTTCGCTGAAGTTTCTTTAGCTAGTCTCAAGAAGGATGTTTTTGAGCAAACGGGTCAAGTCTGCCGTCAAGTGGGCCATATAAAGTTTCCCATCAATCACAAGGAATTGGGTATAACCAGCACGGTATAGCCTGGAACCCCGTTGTATCACAAATAAGTGAAATATATTCCCTCATCGGATTTGAATTTAATCTGTTTTAAAACATAAATGTAATCTCAATTATATTCACTTTACGGTTTAAAGAAAATGTAAAACCTGTAAGCCAATGAAAATTAAAAATTAAACAACTTAAGACAATACAATACTAAATTGTTTATTTATAAATTGTATGCATATCATTGAATAGATTAAGAAAAACAATCGCCCTTTAAAGACGAATATCGTGTCTTATTTTGCTTTGGCAAAACACACAAAAAAACAAACACAAAAAACTTAATGTGCACACTCAATTGATCATGAATGTCTACTGTCTTTCTTTTGTTAAAGCTGGTCGTTCTGTCATATATTTCAAAGATTATTTTTCAAGCAACAAAACCCAACTTACATAACGGTGTAACTACATGTATTACTAATATTTATTCATAGAACCCCGTCTTTTACTTTCCTTTGAAAAAATCCAATATTTTAATTACAGTCGACTCCACTTATAATCTTAAATAACTCAAGGTAAATTTATAACACATATGAATTTACATAAAAAAGCAGCTGTGATTCATATTTGCTGCTTACATATAACATGGTTTATATTATTACACACAATATCATTAAGGATTTCATATAAATAGAGGCCATATGGAACACGAAATGTGATATTCATATAGAGATACTTAGGACTCATGAAAACGTCGCCAAATAGGGGTACGATTTAAATATACATCAATTGATCTCCGTGCGTGATGAAACGTCATTTCTATCCCGAAAATATATATTATAATAGTTAGACTTTGTTGGAACCTAACCCATTTGCACTATACTCATATATGTACATTTGTTTTTGTGTTTTTCATATCTTACAAATTATACAGTATTGTCGCAGTAAAATATTATAAATATATTATTAAACTAAAGTGCTATTTTAATCATATTAATCATTCTGAGGGGTCCACAAGAAGGAAGCCCCATTTATTGAAAAAAAATGGAACTTTTTTAAAAAATCTTCTGGGTGGAAGGTTTTAGGAAGTACTACCCACCATGCACCAGAATACACACCAATTGTTGTTTGAATTATTAGTGACTACACAAAAATAAAAACTGCAGAAAAAGGACTAATGTATTATTTTCTAATCTAATTTTAGTTGGAAAGTACTGTTGTAGAAAAGTCATATCCATCAAATGCGTCTACCGGGTATGCTGTGTCCAATATTTGGCCTTATATAGGTGTGATGGATTTACCGTAGGATAAATAGAGCGAAATTAAATGGGCCGAACAAGGATTCCGTCTTCCCGGATCCCGGGATGTTCCCAAACCATGTATTGGAACAGAATTTAGACAAGAAAATCATGATGACTGACAGTTACGGCCCATTTCCTAATTCATCTGAAAATGCTAACCAATATGATCGAAGAGACGCAATATCAGATGGCATTATAGATCTTCTGAAGCCAACAGTTGAAGAGATTGATGACAGAGTTAAAACTGTGACGTAAAGTATATTTCAAACGTATTAATTCTTATTTAGTCCGTGATATTGTGATCTGTGTCAACAGACGCTTCATCAAATTAGAAGAACATTTGCTACACACGAGACATTTTGTAATCATCTTGTCTCAAGATAGTTCTGGCTTCCATAACTTTATATGTCGCTTTTATTTTGACGTTGCGACAGTAAAGTTATGGGTCAACCCTATTTGCAAAGGCTACCAGAATTTGACAGTTTGTGCGCCGTACATAAAAACCTACTAAAATCACCCTTATCAATCAAATTTGGGTCAAATAAAAATACCATTTGATAAACAAATCAATTTTGAACCAGTTCATGTTTTGTTTTTAAATGAAACTTCAATGACATTGTGTACCTAACTATTTTTTAGAGAAATGTGTAGAGGATGTTTACCAATATGGAGTCTGCTTTGAAATGAGATCTCGCGGTACTTCATGTTTTGGAAATTCTAGCATCTATTTTTAGTAACGGACCATATACACTATTTTTAGTAAGTGTATGATTTTGTATAAAAACAAACAAATAATTCATGAATCATCACTCAAAACAATATCAATTCAACATGTTTTTGGTACAATGTCTGTTATTGAATAAATACACCGTTATTCATAATTGCAAAGCCATGTTTTCAATTAAAAATAGCATTTGGGTCACGTGTCATGCAAAGGTATCAAAACCTAAATTCTCGCTGGTCACGTGATAATTAGGGCAGCAATGGTGGCGAATTTCATGAAATGTGAACCCGCTGATAAACTTTGAGGCAATATTTCATCAATCTAACATTCTGTGTTCAAAAATATAGACTGAAGGGTCCCAAATATATCTAACTACCTGTATTAAAATAGTTTTTGTCCAGATCGCGCAAATTTATTGAATTACAGCATGACATAAAAATGTCACGGTTCAGGTTGACTTTCGATACGGGGTTGGCTTCAGCGAACAGGTCTACTAGCAATACTATAAAACCTGTTCGCTGAAGTTTCTTTAGCTAGTCTCAAGAAGGATGTTTTTGAGCAAACGGGTCAAGTCTGCCGTCAAGTGGGCCATATAAAGTTTCCCATCAATCACAAGGAATTGGGTATAACCAGCACGGTATAGCCTGGAACCCCGTTGTATCGATCTATTTACTATTAAAAAAAACTATTATTTTAAACCCCAACATCTGATTAGACTATCGCCATGCAAATTAACCCTCTTCCTGTATTGTTTTATCAGTGATAGACATCCAACAATTCTGATTAAGTGTTGTGTATGATATCTAAAAATAGGCTTATTAGCTTAAAATACCTCCTACATGTAGGCATTCTTATAACAGTAAGTTTAGTGATAAAAAAATGTATTATTTATATATATATCAAATATATGATTTTCGTGATAAAATTCACGCTTTCAATAAGTTACAGGGCTGCTAAGGACTGCTGAGAGGCACAAATGACTGCTAAGTAGGCACATTTAAGGACCTTAAAATACCATACCGTCCCATTCTAGCCAAACCTGAGTCATGTTGGTCTAGCCTATAGATATCCACTGTTAAGGCTAGCTAGCCCTAAGACATTTTTTTATTCAATAATGAATATATTTGGTAGATCTTCCAGAAATAAATTTACTTAAAATTATGGTATTTAAGAGTCTAATTGAGCCATTTGAAATTATGTAAGTGTTATTGACATGATGACATCAAACACTAAAAATTAAATATATACCTACTGTTGTTGATAAAGTTTTTAGCTCGACTTTTCTATGAAAAGGGGAGCTATCCTACTCGCCCCGGCGTCGGCGTCGGCGTTGGCGTCACACCTTGGTTAAGTTTTTCGTACCACCCCACTTTATTTCAGAAGTATTACAAGTATGGCTTTGAAACTTACCATACTTGTTCACCATCATAACCTCCATCTACAGACAAGAGTACATAACTCTGTCAAGGTTTTTGACAGAATTATGGCCCTTTTTTGACTTAGAAAGTGTATTGAGCTTGGTTAAGTTTTTTGTACCACCTCACTTTATTTCAAAACCATTGGAGGTATTGCTTTGAAACTGACCATACTTGTTTACCATCACGACCTTCATCAACAGACAAGAGGACATAACTCTGTCAAGGTTTTTGACAGAATTATGCCCCTTTTTGACTTAGAAAATACATTGAATATGGGTAAAATCCACTTATTGCCTTAACCCTTTGAGATATTGCTTTGAAACTTTTAATGCTATTTCACATCATTACCCCCATCTGTACGCAAGAGAAGGTAACTCTGTCAAGGATTTGTTTTAAAAATTAAGGCCTTTTATCGACTTAGAATCTTGGTTAAGTTTTTAGTACCAGTCCACTTTTTGACTGAACTGTTTGAGATATTAATTTGAAAGTTGGAATACTTGTTTACCATCATGGTCCCAAAACATGGGCAGGAGAAGGTAATTCTGTTAAGGATTTTATTTGAATTATGGCCCTTTTTGACTTAGAAACTCAGTTAAGATTTTCATTCTTGTCCACTTGTTGACTTAACCATTTGAGATATTACTTTGGAAGTTGGAGTTCTTATGTGCCATCATGAGACCTATCTGTAAGCAAGAGAAGATAACTCTGTGAAAATGTTTCTTGATTTGTACTTAGAAATTCCTAGTTAAAGTCTTGTGTGCCCTTAACTGTCAAAGTTTTGTTTTATAGGCAAGCACTAAAACAGTCGAGCGCGCTGTCCTTCTGACAGCTCTTGTTCTTTATAATGTATAAAATCTTCATTTAGAAACACAAGTTTGCATATTCAATATTGTTTTAGGTTATTTATATTAAAAATGCCATAAAGGTAGCCTCAACAGTATGAATAGGCTAGTTGTACGTAACTCACATATTTTTCGCGAGGAAGTCACTTCTTCCTAAAATTTCCCCCTGGATGAGCCCTCAGGCCTGTACGAAATTTTGGCACGGATTCTGGGAGGAATTGGCACGGAATTGGCACGGAATCAGTGATTTCTGGGCGGACCAGGGACGGAAACGCAAAATCCGTGCCATTCTGTCTCACAAGAAAAATATTTTGCTCACTTTTCTGGGCGGAAAACTAGAAAAATTCCGGCTGGAATTTCATTTTGAGCAGAATTTATACTTAAACATTTGATCTTGGACAGAATTTTCAACTTTGAATTTTTTTTGGGTAGGAATAGTCTTCACTATGGGCGGAATTCTATACTTAAACATTTTTCTTGAACAGAATTTCGCATATAAGATGTCCAAATCATAATAATTTATTGTACTCCTGTTTTTGCACTTGCAGACATTGAAATTTTACCTACTGTACTTATTTTTTTTGCTGAACCAATAATTACAGGTGTATTTTTAGAATAAATATATTATTTTTTTAGACATTAAAATAGGCCTTCTTTTTAGATAAAAATGTGGCATTAAATAATATATTGTCAGACTAATTTATATTTTTTGTACTGAAAAACAACTGTAATAATCTTAGTGTAGAATTTGAAAACATTCACCTCCAAAATGCTTAAGTTTATAATATAAAGATTTTTCATACAGCTTGTATTATAATACATTTACTGTATTATGAATTTTAAATATGATTTTAGGACATCATCTAAAAGCAACATTAAAATAAGAATGCTTTTTAAATTTGAATATACTATAGAATATAGGGCAGTCACATAGGGACAAGATTATAAGTGTGCTTGCCATTTTAAATTCTAAGAATTCATGATTTTGTTATAAAAAATATAAACAAAACAAAACAGTGCATGAAATAATCTCATATATAATGCCCTTTTAATCTATATAAAATTGATCAACCAATATGCCCAATAATTGCTTTTATTTACCGTAGGTTAAAATAAATACTACAATGTATATTCTCACTGAGATTATATTCACCCAGATTTTACACTACACAGATCAGAGCTCTGATAAAACTCTACTGACCAGCAGTTTCCCATCATCTACGCATGACTGGTCATTCCAACAGATCAGGCTGTTCCATGTATTTATTTTGGGGAGAGATTACATTATAAATTGCATATGTAGAATTTGTCTAGGACATATTGCAATTTTTTTGTACAAAAATTTGTAATTGTTTTTTAAAACTTATATATATCTATTTGTTATTTGATTTTTCTTTTACATTCAATGAATGAAAGTTAAGATGATGAGTAAATTAACCCTGTTTTACATAATGATGGACCGGTCCATTATACAGCTAGTAAACTGTTGTGAATTTTGAATTCTAAGATATCTGGGTCAGCAAAAAGAGTGGAGGGTGTACTTGATATTTTAACAATTTTGGAGTAAAGTTTTGTTTAAGATCTCAAAGTGTTAAAGTAATTGGTATGATAACATGGGACAAGGAGATGTATAACATAATCAGGTAATTATTAACTTTTAGTTACATTAATTTTATATGACGACTATCAATACTTAGTAAGCCAACTAAAATTTGTAACAAGAGGTCATTGTTGTTTTAGTATTTTCAACTTCATACATTTGTTTTTTTTTCTGATAATTGTTTTAAATCTTTAATACATGTATAATTTGCAAGTTAAAATTATTCAATGATTTTTTTGTTAATATAATGGTTGTGTAAATCTATATTGTATAAATAGCATGTAAGTATATCTTTTGCATTTCCTGGAAATTAAACAAGTTAAATAAATTTGATTAAATAGGACTAAATGGTACAATCAGTAGTTTTGTACAGTTGAACAGGGTCATCATAATCATTTATTATTTTACATGTTTGTGTTGTCTTTCCTATGGAACAATCTAAAATTACATTTTACACTCATAATTTGCAGGCTGCTCAGGGACTAAGTGCTGACTGTGAGATGCCAGGTGTTTAATAATGATGTGCAGTATTAATCCTGGAAAGGTATATTTTTAAATCTCTATACTTAACTATTCAACATCTTTCCTTGAAAAATACATAACCAGTATTAAATAGTGTCACACATAAAGCAGTCAGTTAATTCTTATACAGAGCAATTCTTAAACACTTGTACACTTGAATAACTGATTCTGTGTTGCTTTACTATTTTTGAATAATTATGCTTTATAAGCATAGTTAATATTTAATACTGTTGAAACATAAAATTTGATATTATTAAAAAATATAACATATAACTGCATATAATTATGCAATAAAACATAATTGAGCCATGTCATGACAAAACCAACATAATGGGTTTGCGACCAGCATGGATCCAGACCAGCCTGCGCCTCAGCGCAGTCTTATCAGGATCCATGCTGTTCGCTATCAGTTTCTCTACTTGTAATAGGGATTGTAAGCGAACAGCATGGATCCTGATGAGACCGCGCGGATGCGCAGGCTGGTCTGGATCCATGCTGGTCGCAAACCCATTATGTTGGTTTTGTCATGACATGGCTCAATTCATTACAAAATATTTGTTTAATTAATTATGAATTTTATTATTAAAGGTGAGCACAACCACAAGAAGTTCTAGGAAACACAGGCAGTGGACTTAAAACAGACATGGATTAAAGAAATAGTAATTTAAATAATAAGAAACATTTGAAACAAATTTATGATTGAAACACTTCCAGCAAAATAATTGCAAAAAAAAACAAACAAAGTGTTTTATAGCAATACGGGCCGGTACGGCTAGCCACTGGCTTATATATAGTACCTTTAAATATCCCTTTTATTTTGACATTGAGTGACAGAGCCGTGAGGGTCCGTTTTAAAGATGTCATTTCATACACCGCTTTCATTTTCACTCAACACTCAACAACTAATATTTAAATCTGAAATGTTGCGATTGTTCATTCTGGGAATACCCTGCCTATTAACATTGAAAGCCCGACTAGGACTGACGCTGAAAATTTCATTGATAGGGCCAAAACATCATTTTTGGGGAAGAGGCCTCAGCCTTATTCTTGGGGAAAATATACGTGATTTTGGCATACTTTCGGAAAAGGGGTCTCAAATTTAACACAAACTTTTAACAGATTCTTCAAAATAGAAAAGCATTGGGAAATACTAATAAGGCAGTAAAAGACCTTTATTCAACACCATCATTTAATTTTGTTCTAAATTCTATGGGACAGTAAAACAAACTAGGGAGTTAATTGAGGACCAGGCTGGGGAAAAAAAGAGGCTTAGGTTTGGTTGGGAAAGCAGCCTATATTCGGCCTGTTCAAAAGGTTTGTTTTTTTGGCCCTGATAGTATAAATTCTATATTATATTCTTTAATTGATTGTTTATTTGATTTTCTTTTAAATATACATTTGTAGTCTATAGCCGGGCAAGCCAAAGCCCGGGCCTGCTTCACTATCCTGGCCTTTGACTTCCCGGTATAAAACATATTTGCTGAAGATTCTTTACCTAGGCATGGTCAGCACCCCCACTATTTTAGCAGTCAACATACTTGTATATTTCTGTCTTTTGTCCATAAATGCTAGAAATTTTGTTAGATTCTTCAATTAAATGTACATTTGTATTTGTATAGAAAATATTTGTTCTGTTAAACCTGCAATGCCTTTAAAAGATATCAAAGTCTCTACACCTAACTGTACCAGGTAAATTACATAAAATATAAAAATGATAGGCAAAAATATTGTTGCACACAAAAACAATAACAAAAGCATTGTATTTTACTTATAAATTTACAAAATCAGGATATACAACAGTCACTGTCAGCCATTATATGCTAATTAGTGGATGGGATAATATGACAATGAGTAATTGCTATTAGCCTTGAAAAATCAATAAAATCTTACATGGGAGCCAGACTGGCTATTGGAATATTGAAAATATTATGATTTTATCTATTGGAATTTGCACATTTTCTTACCTCATATCTGTAAGGGCTTGCAGCCAAATTTCTGTATCAAAGTAATATGCAAATTATCAATCAAGAAAAGACATAGAAGATGAAAGGGCCTTCTAAGTTGAACCCAAGTGTTTATAGGAACTAAAAATTTGCATTTGATTTCCATTGATGATGTACTTTTTGATATAAAAACAAATATAGATATCATATGTTTAGAGTCTTTAGGAATTCATTTAATTTATTTATAGCTGGAATTGGGTGAAAAACATTTCAACGCTTACCTTTTTAGCTCGACTATTCGATAAGAATAAGTAGAGCTATTGTAGTCACCCGAGCGTCGGCGTAACCACTTAATACGTTAAAGTTTTGTAATACCTCAAATATTTTCAAAGTCCATTGACATATGGCTTTGAAACTTTGCACACTTGTTCACCATCATGACCCCAACCTGTAGACAGGGGAAGGTAACTCTATCAAGCATTTTGACAGAATTATTCCCCTTTTTCAACTTAGAATTTACGTTAAAGTTTTTGTAATACCTCAAATATTTTCAAAGTCCATTGACATATGGCCTTAAAAATTTGCATGTACTTGTTGACCGTCATGACCCCAACCTGTTAACAGGAGGAGGTAACTCTATCAAGCATTTTGACAGAATTATGCCCCTTTTTTGACTTAGAATTTAAGTTTTTAAAGTTTTTGTAATACATCAAATATTTTCAAAGTTCATTGACATAAGGCTTTGAAACATGTTGAAATTGTATACTCTTCTTTAGAGCATAATAGGACTCTCTCCAAGGCCTTTAATCAAAGAAATATTTTGCCTTTTTCTTTACTGAGAAAATTTTACCTTTTAATGAAGGCTTTTTTATATGCCCGAAAGAATTTCGGACATATTATGTTATACCCCCTGGCGTCTGTCCGTCCGTCTGTCCGTCCGTTAGCAATTTGGTTTCCGGAGCATAACTGAAGTTCCATTTGGCCCACAATATTCAAACTTCATAGGATGATTGTCCATATTGGGTAGAAGACCCCTATTGATTTTGGGGTCATAAGGTCAAAGGTCAAGGTCACTTTGACCTTAAAACTGAAAACGTTAGCAATTTGGTTTCCGGAGCATAACTTAAGTTCCATTTGGCCCACAATATTCAAACTCCATAGGATGATTGTCCATATTGGGTAGAAGACCCCTATTGATTTTGGGGTCACAAAGTCAAAGGTCAAGGTCACTATGACCTTAAAACTGAAAACAGTTTTTGGAGCATAACTTAAGTTCCATTTGGCCCACAGTGTTCAAACTTCATAGGATGATTGTCCATATTTGGTAGAAGACCCCTATTGATTTTGGGGTCACAAGGTCAAAGGTCAAGGTCACTATGACCTTAAAACTGAAAACAGTTTCCGGAGCATAACTTAAGTTCCATTTGTCCTACAGTGTTCAAACTTCATAGGATGATTGTCCATATTTGGTAGAAGACCCCTCTAGATTTTGGGGTCATAAGGTCAAAGGTCAAGGTCACTATTACCTTAAAACTGAAAACAGTTTCCGGAGCATAACTTAAGTTCCATTTGGCCCACAGTGTTCAAACTTCATAGGATGATTGACGATATTGGGTAGAAGACCCCTATTGATTTTGGGGTCACAAGGTCAAAGGTCAAGGTCACTATTACTTAGAAATTGAAAACAGTTTCTTGAGCATAACTTTAGTTCCATTTAGCCCACAATATTCAAAAATTTCATAGTATGATTGTCCATATTGGATAAAAGACCCCTAATGATTTTGGGGTCACAAGGTCAAAGGTCAAGGTCACTTTTACCTTAGAATTGAAAACAGTTTCTGGGACATAACTTAAAGTTCCATTTGGACCACAATATTGAAACTTCAAAGGAGGATTGTTATTTGAAGGAGGTAATACTTTATTTTAGTCCCATGTCTTACAAATGCTTCATCTTTACTAAAAAAAAAACACACTTTCGGGCATATAATGCTCCGCCTAGCGGTGCTCTTGTTTACTATCAAGCACTAAGAATAGTCGAGCATTGCTGTCCTACTGACAGCTCTTGTTTTTAGTCATTTTCAATATCAAAATTATCAAACAGAATGTGAAATTTCGCATGCAAATTATTGGTTCTGACTTTATTAATAGTAACATCATAGTGTACATCATTGAATCTCCAAAACAAAATTGCAGGACTCAAAACAAATTCATGTAAATACAAGATGATATTTACAATGGACATTTTTTGTCATTTTCTATAGAAGCCCATTTATAAAAGATGGAATAGACATACATTGCAGAATTTTTAGTGAATTGTCAGTTAACTAAAGTGAGGTTATTTTCTTTTCACTTTTAGAGAAAGCCAAGTTGAACTACGCCAGCAAATTGACAGCTTAGCTGGAGGTAAGAGTAATAATGTTTGGGTGTAAGTTTTCATTTTTTAAGTATTTTATATGTAAACAATCTCAGTTAACATAAAAGCTGTCATAGGTTTTGTATAGCAGATAGAATGCTATGTAGACCACAGGAACTTGAAATTCTATCAATATTAATCTGTTAATGATAATATCCAAAACATACCCCCTATATAGTATAAATAATTTATACTGTTTAGGGGGTACATTTTGGATATTATCATTTAAATATTGATAGAATTTCAAGTTCCTGTGTGTAGACTAACTGACTTACTGTTAAGAAAAATGTATGTTTGATATACATGTGATTCAAAATAAACAGTAAGTTTCTTGAACTATATAAACTGAATATCTGATGAAAAATTAAACAGAAGTTTTAAAAAACAATGAAATTACCGTAAAATTCCTAAAAAATGCCCCATCCCATAATAATAAAGCCCCCACCCCTGGTTTTTTATTTGGAAGAAATCTACTCATCAGTGATGAAATCCTGAGTTAATCCATAATTTCTATTCAAATCACTCAGAATGCTACACTGTCACATGGAATAATTGATACACATTTGTTAAAATATGTAAAAGTTACTCCTACTCCAAAAGTATTTGTGTGACTGGCTAATTATATGAATAGGAAAATACTAATCACAGTCAGATCAAAGTAAATAGAGCATTGAAATAATCAAGTGTGCATGCCATCTTTCTGAATTTTGTTTTATTTTCAGTAAAACAAAATATTCGACTAAGTTGGGATATGTAGACAAAAGCCCCAGTTTCAAGGCCCCCATTGAAAAAACCCTGCTTATATTTGTTATATCTCTTGTGTTGTGCAAAACTAGATATGTTCCCACTTGGTTATATACCTGCTGAATGTTTATGGTTTCTGTATGATTTTATATTGGTTATATCTCCTGTGTTGTGCAAAACTAGATATGTTCCCACTTGGTTATATACCTGCTGAATGTTTATGGTTTATGTATATTTTATATTGGTTATATCTTCAGTGTAGTGCAAAACTAAATATGTTCCCACTTGGTTATATACCTGCTGAATGTTTATGGTTTATGTATATTTTATATTGGTTATATCTTCAGTGTAGTGCAAAACTAAATATGTTCCCACTTGGTTATATACCTGCTGAATGTTTATGGTTTCTGTATATTGTATATTGGTTATATCTCCTGTGTTGTACAAAACTAGATATGTTCCCGCTTGGTGATATACCTGCTAAATGTTTGTGATTTATGTATATTTTATACTATCAGATAGTATCTCTAGATGTAAATTTGCTGCTAAAGTTTTTTTCTTAAATTTTTATCTAGAGTTGTATAGCTTTAAAGCATGTGACATTAATGAATTATTATATGGTTGCTTTTCAGATTTGCAGGTAATATCCGATAGCCAGACTATATCAGTAGACTTGGAATCACATGTGAAAAAAGTTAAACAATTCAAGAAGGCGTGTTATGTTAGTCAATAATATTTTACAAAATGTTCAGGTAAGAGTGACTTATAATCTTCTAGAATATTTTAACTTTTGATACTGCCTTAGTGCTGTCATGCATTTTAGCCTAAGTTAATAAAAGATACTAGTAGTAGTAACTCAACCCGTTGCTTTCTGACACGGGATTTCGCTTTTTCATATATTTATTTATAATATGACTGTATAAAGAGGATATTGAATGAGTGTAGGTTTAATGCTAAAGTTATTGAACAAGTTGAATAAAATCATATTGTATAGTTTTTTGAACGTTTTCAATAAATTTAGTATGAATCTACAATTCTTCACAAATATTATAAATATTCTATTTATCACATATAAAATAAGAATGGTAAACTGATAAAAAGCGCCTATAGTGTAATGCTTTCATTAGCGCGCTTAAACGCTATGTTTATATTTAGCACAAATGACGTCACATCAAAGAGTATTTACACTAGTGTAATATCGTTTTTATTTAATGGCTTTATTACACTCCTGTGCTGTGTTTTATATGATAAAAAGAAATAAGTATTGAAAACAACCAGCATCATGTGATTAATATATATGCTTGATACATTTGTTACTATATATAGAAAAAAAATTCACAATGATAAATTTTTTATTGGTTCTGAGTGTAAGTGATGGTTTAAAAGTTTATTGGGGCATTAATGGCTAGAAAATCATAGCTGAACATAGGCAAGTGCAAAAATGATTTGCAAAATCATAATCAGTCTGCTAAATAAGTGCAAAAATAATCAAATGTGACATGTAAGTTGACATCCTCAAAACAGGCTGGCTGGAAAGTAAAAGTGGGCTTTATAGTCAGGATGGCTTGATTTTGAGAGATAAAGCACTTGCAAATTGATTCTACTGGAATTTGTATCTATGAAGGGAAGCAACTCTGTCTTATCTTTAGAGGGCTCTGGAGTATATATCAAAAGTTATTGTAAAATGTATTTCAACTATTGAATACATTGATACTTGTTAGAGTTGGGCTGAAAGTGACAATTGGCCCTCAATAAATATTGACCCTCTGGCTAAAGCCCTCAGGCCTTTACTTATTTAGGTGGCTGATTTTCACCTTCCTGTCCTACACTTTGTATATAAACCTCTTATATGTTAAATCTCATAATTTGATATCCTTTGTTTTTTGTAGGAGAGATTGACCAAATTATATAACAATGTTTCTCGTGAGACTGCTAGACGGAAAGTATTACTAGATCCACCAGGGGCAGGCAGACCAAAATAAGCCATTGAACGCCATTCTTCCATGCTTATAAATTAATATGTGATATTCATTCCATGAAACTGTTTATCAATGTGCAATTTTCTTTATTGTTGATAAAGAAATTACAAATTATCATTAAGAGGGGTAAAGATATTTTATGCTTAAAGTGTTGTTAAGGTTGTATATTCCGAGTGATAATTATGGTATTGTTAAGATATTACAAATCATGATTTTAGGGGATAATGAAAGTAAATGCTCTAGGTGATAATAAAGTCATGATAAATGATAATAATATTTTTGTAATTTCAGGCCACAATGAGATGGCAAATTTACAGGAGAAGATTATCTTTTTTAATTATAACAACATGATAATACATGTAATAAGTACATTTTATTTAATCATTTTTGATAACTGTGGATTTAGCATCAATTTTGTTTCAAATATATAGAGGATATTGAATGAGTGTAAGTTCAATACTGAATTTATTGCACGAGTTGAATAAAATTATATTATGCGAGCCTTTTTTCATTGACTCGCCTATAGTATAACGCTAACATTTAACGCGTCTTTACACAATGTTTGTGTAACGCTAATGATGTCACGTCAAAATATATGCACAGTCGTGCAATACCATATTTACGGAGTCGCAAAATCTGGGTGTATGATGATAAGAAATATATACTGAAGTGACAAGTTTTTATTTCGTTTTGTTATTTTATAAATAATTTGTGCTTAATAAGTGTTATTTTTTAAATCACTTGTGGCGAATCAATGTTCCTGTGGCGAATCAATGTTATATTATAAATCATTTGTGGTGAATCAATGTTATTCTATGAATCACTTGTGGCGAATCAATGTTATTTTATGAATAACTTGTGGTGAATCAATGTAATATTATGAATAACTTGTGGGGAATCAATTTTATTTTATGAATAGCTTGTGGCGAATCAATGTTATTTTATGAATAACTTGTGGCGAATCAATGTAAAAAAAATATGAATAACTTGTGGTGAATCAATGTTTATTTTAGGAATAACTTGTGGCAAATCAATGTTATTGTATGAATCACTTGTGGTGAATCAATGTTACATGTATTTTATGAATCACTTGTGGCGAAACAATGTTATTTTATAAATCACTCTTGGTGGAACAACCTTATTTTATGAATCAATTGTGGCAAAACAATGTTATTTTATAAATCACTCTTGGTGGAACAACGTTATTTTATGAATCACTTGTGGCAAAACAATGTTATTTTATAAATCACTCTTGGTGGAACAATGGTATTTTATAAATCACTCTTGGTTGAACAATGTTATTTTATAAATCACTCTTGGTGGAACAATGTTATTTTATAATTCACTCTTAGTGGAACAATGTTATTTTATAAAGCACTCTTAGTGGAACAATGTTATTTTATAAATCACTCTTGGTGGAACAATGTTATTTTATAAATCACTCTAGGTGGAACAATGTTATTTTATAAATCACTCTTGGTGGAACAATGTTATTTTATAAATCACTTTTGGTGGAACAATGTTATTTTATAAATCACTCTTGGTGGAACAATGTTATTTTATAAATCACTCTTGGTGGAACAATGTTATTTTTTGCTCACCTGTCACAAAGTGACAGGGTGAGCTTTTGTGATCGCTTTTCATCCGGCGTCCGTCCGTAAACTTTTGCTTTAAATGACATCTCCTCATAAACCACTGAGCCAATTTCATCCAAACTTCACAGGAATGTTCCTTTGGTGGTCACCTTTAAAAATTGTTCAAAGAATTTAATTCCATGCAGAACTCTGGTTGCCATGGCAACCAAAAGAAAAATCTTTAAATATCTTCTTTTAAACAACCCTAAGAGCTAGAGCTTAGATATTTGGCATGAAACATCTTCTAATGAGTGTCTACCAAGTTTGTTCAAATAAAAGCCCTGGGGTCAAAATTGGCCCCGCCCCGGGGGGTCATTGATTTTCCCTATATGCATATAGTAAAAACTTAAAAAATCTTCTTTTAAAGAACTGTTAGAGCTAGAGCTAAGATATTTGGCATGGAACATCTTCTAGTAAGTGTCTACCAAGTTTGTTCAAATAAAAGCCCTGGGGTCAAAATTGGCCCCGCCCTGGGGGGTCATTGATTTTCCCTATATGCATATAGTAAAAACTTAAAAAATCTTCTTTTAAAGAACTGTAAGAGCTAGAGCTTAGATATTTGGCATGAAACATCTTCTAGTGAATGTCTACCAAGTTTGTTCAAATAAAAGCCCTGGGGTCAAAATTGGCCCCGCCCCAGGGGGTCATTGATTTTCCCTATATGCATATAGTAAAAACTTAAAAATCTTTTTTTAAAGAACCCAAAAAGCTAGAGCTAAGATATTTGGCATGAAACATCTTCTAGTGAATGTCTACCAAGTTTGTTCAAATAAAAGCCCTGGGGTCAAAATTGGCCCCGCCCTGGGGGGTAATTGATTTTCCCTATATGCATATAGTAAAAACTTAAAAAATCTTCTTTTAAAGAACCGTAAGAGCTAGAGCTAAGATATTTGGCATAAAACATCTTCTAATGAATGTTTACCAAGTTTGTTCAAATAAAAGCCCTGGGGTCAAAATTGGCCCCGCCCCAGGGGGTCATTGATTTTCACTATATGCATATAGTAAAAACTTAAAAATCTTCTTTTAAAGAACTGTAAGAGCTGGAGCTTAGATATTTGGCATGAAACATCTTCTAGTGAATGTCTACCAAGTTTTTTCAAATAAAAGCCCTGGGGTCCAAATTGGCCCCGCCCCAGGGGGTCATTGATTTTCCCTATATGCATAAAGTAAAAACTTAAAAAATCTTCTTTTAAAGGACCCAAAGAGCTAGAGCAAATATATTTGGCATGAAACATCTTCTAGTGAATGTCTACCAAGTTTGTTCAAATAAGAGCCCTGGGGTCAAAATTGGCCCCGCCCCGGGGGGTCATTGATTTTCCCTATATGCATATAGCAAAAACTTAAAAATCTTCTTTGAAAAAACCCAAATAACTAGAGTTTAGATATTAAGCATGAAACATCTTTAAGTAAATATCTACAAAGTTTGTTCAAATAAAAGCCCAGGGGTCAAAACTGGCCCTGCCCGAGGGGTGTCATTGTTTTTAACTATATGTGTATAGTAAAAACTTAAAAAATCTTCTTTTAAAAAACCCAATGAGCTAGAACTTAGATGTTTTGCATGAAACATCTTCTTATGGGTGTCTACCAAGTCTGTTCAAATAAACAAATAAAAGCCCTTGGGTAAAAATTGGGCCGGGGGGGGGGGGGGGGCTATATACAGGTGAGCGACCTCAGGGCCATCATGGCCCTCTTGTTTAAATTATTTGTGGTGAATTAGTGTTGTGTTTTATGAATAATGCTATTTATAATAAAAAATAACCAGTAATTGTATATATAGATTTTTGTGCCAATAACCCACCACACATTCTTACATATTGTTAAGATAATATGAGTATATGTTACTGTGTACATTAAAAGTTAAACCATTGTAGAAGATTTTGTACTAGCTTGAGTACAAAACAAACAATGAACAATATAACTATGTGCAATATAAATGAAAAATAAACAATAGCAAGCATTTTGTAGTTTGAAAAATTGATGTTGTATTGACCTTGATCCATGATGAGGGGGTGGGGGTCAACAAAAGCAAATCCAAGCTGGGTCTTCATGTAAGCTACCAAGTATTATTGAAATATTTATTCCTAACCAGAAGCAGTTTTATGTTTTTAGTAGCACCGACCTTGACCCTAGAGTCCAAAGAGAGGTCTTCACATAACTTGCTACAAATAGAATTTATAAATATACCAAGTTTTTTAAGTTAAGTCAATCTGAACTTAAGGTATTGACCTTTGACAACCGCCCGACTTACACTTATCAGATAACCAAGATTTTGCGCCGCCTCTACATGCAGAGTAGTTGCATTGAGACATATAGGGATCACTTCTTCATCTGTCCATATATCCGTCACGAAACTCTTGTCTGGACTTTACTCAGAAACTACTGGACACGGGTGAAATTTCATCCAAACTTTACAGGACTGATCAGGACTAAGTCTAGTTGTGCTTATTGTCAGCATTTACAGTCCAATGATTTTTGTCAGAGTTATGGACCTTTAATGATTTTTAATTTCAAAGTTGGTCTGCACTTCACCTATACCGCTTATAAAATTTAAAAGAAACTATACAAGATTGATATTTAGCTCAAGTTTTTGCACATATTATACAGGTTTTCCTGTTGAATGACTTTTGGCTGAGTTATGGCCCTTCAATAAACAATAGTGATCAGTGATCAGATGTGTGGCCTCATGATAGTCAATTGTATGTTACAGCTACTGTGTAGCAGGAGATACAAAAATCATTAACAAGCTAAAACGCGTTTTTCTCCAAAGGCGATAACTCGGGCAAAAATCATTCTTCCTTAAAACCCATGTAATTAACTAATTTGCGCAAGTACTGTCAGTTACACAGATAAAATGTCAAGGAGTGCCTATGAAATTAATATGAATTGATAAATGTGGGACCTCTTTGACCAAGTGGTTATCATTGCCAGCTCCTCATTTCTAGCTGGTTAAAAATCCTGTTTTAGGGTCTTTGGATTCTTTGATACAAGACAGCTATCCAGATAGCTTTCAGAAGGTTGGTGGTTCTTCTCACGTGCCTGCTTGTGTCTGAAAAAGGAGCTACCAGCGGTCTTTCTCCATCAGTAAAACTGGAGTGTTCGCCATATGACATTTATATTGTCCATGTGACTTGTAAATCCACGAAAACAAACTCTATTTATTAAGTAAAGGTAATTTGGTAATTACTTTTCCTTTTCCTGACCACAGACAGAAATTTGACGGAAGCAATTTGTAATCTGTAATTTTACATATTAAATGGGATCAAATTACAATCAAGTGTAACTTAAAGTATTTCCTGTTATAATAAAATGGTATACAGAATACAAGAATACTAGGAAACATATAAAATTATACCAAAATCATTTATACAGCTCCCCCCATACAAATCAACAAAATTTTGTTTCACACTAATATTTTGTAACTATAAGTACCATTATTTTCAGCTTTATTTTTTTATGCCCCCCAAAGGGTGAGCATATAGTCGCCTCTTAGCCGTTTGTCTGCTTTTCTTGTCCGGGACATAACTTTGAAACAACAAGAGGTATCAACATGAAACTTTGTAGGTAGATAGATCTCATTGAGTAGGTGTGCAGTGCACAAGAACCATATTATTTGTACATTAATATGCACCATTCATGAGCTTTTAAAGATCCTGTAACTCAATTTTTTTATGGTTTTATATCATAAATATAATGCCCAAGTGTAGATTTATCAATATTGTAAGTTCCAAAAAGCAGTTCTTGTTAAGATATCACCGAATTTACATTTCAAATAAATAAAGGGAGGTAATTAGAAATTTCTTTTCTATAAAGTCTAAGTCAAATTTTAATTAAGAAATGAATGCATATACATGTGTATTTATATGATTACATATGAGCCGCGTCACGTCTAAACCAACCTAGTGGGTTTGCGACCAGCATGGATCTAGACCAGCCTGCGCATCCGCGCAGTCTGATCAGGATCCATGCTGTTCGCTTACCAACTATATTACAAGTGGAGAAACTGACAGTGAACAGCATGGATCCTGATCAGACTGGTCTGGATCCATGCTGGTCCCATGCACTATGTTGGTTTTGTCGTGAGGTGGCTCAGATAATGCAGACAAATATTTGCAGTACATATTTTACATATTCTTCGATGTTTGAAAATTGTTTAAGAAGCATAATTATATACATTCTGTATATAAAATTTCACTTAAAGAGTGGTAACAACCTTAATTACAACATACAGGATCTTTAATTGTGTATGAATTTTGTGAACAAACAAGCAAGCTCAGAATGTATTCAATCATTAACATATTTTATCCCCTGTAACTGTTGTAAAGATAAATGCATGTCTTATGTTTCCATAAACTAACATATTTTATCCCCTGTAACTGTTGTAAAGATAAATGCATGTCTTATGTTTCCATAAACTAACATATTTTATCCCCTGTAACTGTTGTAAAGATAAATGCATGTCTTATGTTTCCATAAACTAACATATTTTATCCCCTGTAACTGTTGTAAAGATAAATGCATGTCTTATGTTTCCATAAACTAACATATTTTATCCCCTGTAACTGTTGTAAAGATAAATACATGTCTTAAGTTTCCAGAAACTTTTTTTATTATTAAATACATGATTGTATAATACATGTAATACTATGATTCTAATAAAATATTAATTTCAACTGATGTTTTTTAACATCTGACCCTCTTCAAAAAATTTCATTTATTTAGTTTCATCCATTGTTTTCTTGTACAGGACACATGTGCTTTATCTTGAAGACCCTATGCCACTTGTCATGAAAATTGCACAAAAGTGTCACATGATAATCCATATAAACACATTTGTGGATGTTTCTATATTTATATTCAAAATATTTACTTTTTCATGTTAAATGTTGAATTATACTTAAACTGATGCTACATGTAGGCGGCATGGACGGTACCTTGCTCTTTTCATCCCATCCATGAACAGGCTTAGTCAAATTGAGCCTGTAACATTTCTAATTTTGCCGTTTGGGGCCATTTTAGCTATTTATATCTTTCTAATAGACTGACTTCCTCAAACAAGGGGGTTACAGTACAATAACTATTACGTTTTAGTGTGACAGTATATACCTAAACATTAAGTTAAGTTATCATATGGAAAATAATTTACTTTTGGTTAGCACAATTCTTTATGATATGTCTGTTGGAAAAAGTATAAAAAAGCCCTGAATATATTTTAAGATGTTTCCTTTATTGGAGTCTGTTTTTCAATCAATATTTGCAAGTCTTGAAATCTGTTCTCTGCCAGAGCTTCTCTTATTGTCTTGAAGAATTGAAAATAGTGGTGAAAATTATGTCTGAAATAAAAAGACAAGTAAAAACAAACTACATCCCTCATAATGACCCATCTGTTGTCAGAGTAATATAGGGGCAACATTGAAAAACTAGTCTTATGAATGAATATCAAAAGAAAATACATGTCTATGAACAATTGACTTATAAACAAATAACTTTAAGATATTACTGAGAAAAGGTTGTTCAAAAACGGGTGTGGCTAAGGTCACAAGCTTCAAACCAGTTGCCCCTTCAATACTGTGGGTTCAAGTCCCACCAGGGACCATGGAACATCAGTGGTTCTACTCAGGTATCCACTCATGCCTGAATTAATGCATGGAGGGGCACCTTAGGTCTTCCTCCAAAGCTGGAAAGTAGCTGTATGACCGTTTCTGTGTATGGTACATCATAAAACCCAACCTCCATCCCCACCCCTAAAAAAGGTTCAATACCTTTTTTTCCCCTGCCCTCTGAATGATATACAATGGAGGGATAAACGGTGGCTGCAATTCTGGTGCCTTAAAATGCCACCCCTCAGCCACAAGGGACTGGTTACATTATTTCATCATTGTCCTAACAAGAACCGGTTGAACCGGGTGATGCTCCCCGAGGAGGTTCTGGACACAGGAAAGTATAAAAAAATGAACAAAGGGCAAAAAACTCCAAAATTACGCAAGGGGGAGTTATGTTTTTTGGCACTGCACTTCTATTCAATAAAATCTATCTATCTATAAAGTTTCCTGATGATATCAGAGTTATGTCCCGGGTAAAATTCAAAGTGTAAAAATGAACAAAGGGCAATAACTCCAAAATTAGACCAGGCTTTGTTTAGGTTCTTTAAGCATTGCAGTTCTATCAAATTATATCTAGCTACCTACAAAGTTTCATGTTGATATCTCTTATAGTTTTAAAGTTATGTCACAGACAAAAATCAAAAAGTAAAAATAAACAAAGGGCAATTACTTCAAAATAAGGCAAGGCAGAGTAATGATTCTTAAGCACTGCACTTCCACCCAATGAGACCTATCTATCTAAAAAGTTTCATGTTGATACCTCTTATATTTTAAGAGTACCCGGACAAAGTTCAAAGTGTAAAATAAACAAAGGGGATAATTCAAAAATTAGGCAAGACAGTGTTACAGTTCTTGTGCACTGCAAACTTACTCAATGAGATCTATCTACCTACAAAGTTTCATGTTGATACCTCTTGTTGTTTCAAAGTTATGTCCCGGACAAATTTCAAAGTGTAAAATAAACAAAGGGGGATAATTCAAAAATTAGGCAAGGCAGAGTTACGGTTCTTGTGCACTGCACACCTACTCAATGAGCTCTATCTACCTACACAGTTTCATGTTGATACCTCTTATACTTTTAGAGTTATGTCCCGGACAAACTTCAAAGTGTAAAATAAACAAAGGGGGATAATTCAGAAATTAGGCAAGGCAGAGTTACGGTTCTTGTGCACTGCACACCTACTCAATGAGCTCTATCTACCTACACAGTTTCATGTTGATACCTCTTATACTTTTAGAGTTATGTCCCGGACAAACTTCAAAGTGTAAAATAAACAAAGGGGGATAATTCAAAAATTAGGCAAGGCAGAGTTACGGTTCTTGTGCACTGCACACCTACTCAATGAGATCTATCTACCTACAAAATTTCATGTTGATACCTCTTATACTTTTAGAGTTATGTCCCGGACAAACTTCAAAGTGTAAAAATAAACAAAGGGGGATAATTCAAAAATTAGGCAAGGCAGAGTTACGGTTCTTGTGCACTGCACACCTACTCAATGAGATCTATCTACCTACAAAGTTTCATGTTGATACCTCTTGTTGTTTCAAAGTTATGTCCCGGACAAGAAAAGGGGACGGACGGACGGACGGAAAGACGGACGGACGGATGGACGGACGGACGGACAAGGCGGCGACTATATGCTCCCCCGAAATTTTTTCGGGGAGCATAATAAAAATCTAAACCCCTTACAGTAATGTCATATTTGTTGCAGAGAAAATGGTGGGTCAATTACACAAATTGATCAGGTTACAGGTCAAACATTAAACTTTTGTTCCCTTAACCACTAAATTTTATCAAGGATTAATGAAAGAAACCCCTTTAGTTACAGTATAACCAAGTTTGTATGTAACCCAGATAAGTCAATAACACTTATGTTACTATTTAATACTTACATCATTAATAATGTTGATGCCAGAAGTTCAGATGTATTTAGTAAATGATTTATGTAAGCCTTGGTAAAATTTTCACATGCATAGCATTTACAGTCTGCCAACAGGGGAGAGAAGTCCTCCACATATCTGAAATATATAATAAACAGGGGAGACAATTAACAACATATTTCAAGAATTTTACAAGCAAGGGAGAGAAGTCATCCATATATCTGAAATATATAATAAACAGGGGAGACAATTAACAACATATTTCAAGAATTTTACAAGCAAGGGAGAGAAGTCATCCATATATCTGAAATATATAATAAACCGGAGAGACAATTAACAACATATTTCAAGAATTTTACAAGCAAGGGAGAGAAGTCATCCATATATCTGAAATATATAATAAACAGGGGAGACAATTAACAACATATTTCAAGAATTTTACAAGCAATGGAGAGAAGTCATCCATATATCTGAAATATATATAATGAACAGGGGAGATTATTAACAACATATTTCAACAACATAATATGCAAGGGAGAGAGGTCCTCCACATATCTAAAATATATAATGAACAGGGAAGATAATTAGCCACATATTCAAGCATTCAGAACTGCCTCGCCTATTATCTATAATAAACTCGGAAACAATACATAGTGAAAGTAGTTCTACCACATGGTTTCAGATGTAAACATTAAGAGAGAGATGTAAAACAAATGTTCATATAATTCAATTGACATCCAAAAGAAAATTAAGTCTGTTTCAGTACAATTATGATAGAAATTATGACTGACAACCATTTTTAATTTAAATATGCACACTGGTGTACAATTCTAAACAAATGCGAGTAAATGTCAATAGGTCGGCATTTAGTACTTCGGTTTCTACAATAATAGATATACAAATAATGAATTGTTTGCTTTTGTATCTATGAATTCACTTATTTTAGGTGTTTACTTGATATATTGGAAATAAACTTAACAACTACCAGCATTAAATACTATTTGTTTACATGTCTAGTTTCTTTGCGTAGGTTACACCGAAATACCGTATCTGTTCTGTGTATTCATACTATTCAAGGTCCTTATCCTAAGACTGACTGAAAGGGCCAAGTAGATGCAATTGATATTTTAAGTACATGATAGGCAAGGGAGAGAAATCACTTGCATATCTAAAATATATAAAACAGCAGAAGACATTTAAGTCATCCACATACGTCTAATGTATCATAAACAGGGTAGATAATACATCCAAATATCTAACATAATTAATTAACAGGGGAGATAAATCATCAACATTTCTGAAAATATTAGATAAACAGGTGTTGGGAAGGTGAGTGGGGGTCATCAAATAGCAAACTTTACAATAATCAGGGGGAAGCTAGAGATCATACAGATATCTGAAAATATAAAATAACAAGAGGGCCATGATGGCTCTGAGGTCGCTCACCTGTATATAGGCCCCACCCCACCCCGGGCCAATTTTTACCCAAGGGCTTTTATTTGTTTATTTGAACAGACTTGGTAGACACCCATAAGAAGATGTTTCATGCTAAACATCTAAGTTCTAGCTCATTGGGTTTTTTAAAAGAAGATTTTTTAAGGTTTTTACTATACACATATAGTTAAAAACAATGACACCCCTGGGGCAGGACCAGTTTTGACCCCCGGGCTTTTATTTGAACAAACTTTGTAGATATTTACTTAAAGATGTTTCATGCTTAATATATAAACTCTAGCTATTTGGGTTTTTTCAAAGAAGATTTTTTAAGTTTTTACTATATGCATATAGAGGGAAAATCAATGACCCCCTGGGGCGGGGCCAATTTTGACCCCAGGTCTTTTATTTGAACAAACTTTGTAGACATTCACTAAAAGATGTTTCATGCTTAATATCTTAACTCTAGCTATTTGGGTTTTTTCAAAGAAGATTTTTTAAGTTTTTGATATACACATATAAGGAAAATCAATGACCCCCTGGGCGGTGCCAATTTTGACCCCAGGGCTTTTATTTGAACAAACTTGGTAGACACCTATTAGAAAATGCTTGATGCTAAATTTCTTAGCCATAGCTCTTTGAGTTCTTTAAAAGAAGATTTTTTAAGTTTTTACTATATGCATATAGGGAAAATCAATGATCCCCCGGGGCCGGGCCAATTTTGACCCCAAGGCTTTTATTTGAACAAACTTGGTAGACACTTATTAGAAAATGTTTCATGCTAAATATCTTAGCTTTAACTCTTTTGGTTCTTTAAAAGAAGATTTTTTAAGTTTTTACTATATGCATATAGGGAAAACCAATGACCCCCTTGGGTGGGGCCAATTTTGACCCCAGGGCTTTTATTTGAACAAACTTGGTAGACACCTATTAGAACATGTTTGATGCTCAATATCTTAGCCATAGCTCTTTGAGTTCTTTAAAAGAAGATTTTTTGAGTTTGTACTATATGCATATAGGGAAAATCAATGACCCTCTGGGGCGGGGCCATTTTTGACCCCAGGGCTTTTATTTGAACAAACTTGGTAGACACCCATTAAAACATGTTTCATGCTAAATTATCTTAGCTCTAGCTCTTTTGGTTCTTTAAAAGAAGATTTCTTATGATTTTACTATATGCATATACGGAAAATCAATGACCCCACGGGGCGGGGCCAATTTTTATCCCAGGGCTTTTATTTGAACAAACTTGATAGACACCTATTAGAACATGTTTCATGCTAAAAATCTTAGCTCTAGCTCTTTTGGTTCTTTAAAAGAAGATTTTTTAAGTTTTTACTATATGCATATAGGGAAAATCAATGACCCCCCGGGGCGGGGCCAATTTTGACCCAAGAGCTTTTATTTGAACAAACTTGGTACACACCCATTAGAACATGTTTCATGCTAAATATCTTAGCTGTAGCTCTTTTGGTTTTTGGTTCTTTAAAAGAAGTACCGCCTCCGTGGTCGAGGGGTTACAGTCGATGACTTCTAATCCAGTTACCTCTCTGGCGTGGGTTCGATCCCCAGGAGATGCTTTGGTAGTTTAGCGCGGAAGAAGGTAGTCTAGTACTGGTGTAACTCTCCAGGAACGATGGTTAGGAAACTACCCGCCTATATGACTGAAATACTGTTGGAAAAAGGCGTAAAATGAAACAAACAAACAAACAAAAACCTTTAAAAGAAGATATTTTAAGTTTTTACTATATGTAAATAGAGAAAATCAATGACCCCACGGGGCGGGGCCAATTTTGACCCCAGGGCTTTAATTTGAACAAACTTGGTAGACATTCACTAGAAGATGTTTCATGCCAAATATCTAAGCTCTAGCTCTTATGGTTTTTTAAAAGAAGATATTTAAAGTTTTTTCTTTCGGTCGCCACGGCAACCAGAGTTCTGCATGGAATTAAATTCTTTGAACAATTTTTAAAGGTGACCACCAAAGGAACATTCCTGTGAAGTTTGGATGAAATTGGCTTAGTGGTTTATGAGGAGATGTCATTTAAAGTAAAAGTTTACGGACGGACGACGGACGGATGGACGACGGACGAAAAGCGATCACAAAAGCTCACCCTGTCACTTTGTTACAGGTGAGCTAAAAGTGAGGCTTAACAGAGTTATGGTTCTTTTGCACTGCACCTCTACTCAATGAGATCTATCTTCCTACAATGTTTCATCTTGATATCTTTTATAATTTTAGAGTTATGTTCAGAATAAAGTTCAAAGTGTTAAAATTAACAAAGGGCAATAACTCCAAAATTAGGGGGAAAAGTGTTATGGTTCATGTACACTGCACATCTACCCATTGAGATCTATTTACCTACAAAGTTTCATGTCGATATCTCTTATAGTTATAGAGTTATATCCAGGACATGATTTTTCTTAAAGGGGAGATAATTCAAAAATCGGGCAAAATACAGTTATGGTTTTTTGACACTGCACTCCCCCTCAATGCCCTCTACCAGTGTATGAAGTTTCAACAAATTATCTCCATGGGTTTTCAAGTTATGCTCCGGACAAGACAACGGACGGACAGACGGACAAGGCGCCGACTATATGCTCCCCCGAAATTTTTCGGGAAGCATAAAAAATCTTAAATCAAGCAACTTACGTTTGATCATTGATATTTATTGACAGACTGGTTGGCATGCTACAGTCCTGTTCCTCTGGGTTATATTTGTAATCATACTTGAACACAAGAGCATGTCCCCTCTCCGTCACCATATAAGGATATATTCAATATGTTAAGGTATTTAACTTTTTCCTCCTGAATTTGTAAAATGAATTTACCCAGTTTTGAAGTTGAAACAGTCTAAGTTTAAGGGATTTCAATATTGAAATACAAAAATTAAGCTACTGTCTACTGGCAGCATACAGTCTGCTCAGACTGAACAAATGTGCTGGTTGGCCTCGTCGCCATCGTGTTATACTAGGCCAATCACTTTTGGTTCCAGAAGTCAAGATGTTCAATTTGTATTCAAATAACTACATCAATTAAAACAACTTGTCAACATTTCTGACCTTATAATTTATTTCTCCAACTGAAAAAGATATTTAGTTTACAAATTTAAGTAGATATTTAGTTACCAATTGACAAAGATATTTAGTTTAGCAATTTACATAGATATTTAGTTAACCAATTGACAAAGGTATTTAGTTTACCAATTAACATAGATATTTAGTTTACCAATTGACAAAGGTATTCGGTTTCTAATTGACAAAGATATTCAGTTTACCAATTGACATAGATATTTAGTTTACCAATTGACAAAGATATTTAGTTTGCCAATTAACATAGATATTTAGTTAACCAATTGACAAAGGTATTTAGTTTACCAATTAACATAGATATTTAGTTTACCAATTGACAAAGGTATTCAGTTTACCAATTGACATAGATATTTAGTTTACCAACTGACAAAATATTTAGTTTTCCTATGTACACATATTTGGCTCAGATATGTTGTTTACAAATTGACATAGATATGCAGGTTACTATAATTGATAAACATGAAAAGTTTACCTACTGAAAAATATATTTAGTGCCCAAATGGACACAGATATTAGGTTTATCAATAGACATACTGCATTGGAAAACATATGCTTCTCAATAACTGATTTTAATAGTGTAATTTGAAGTTTGGTTTTGAAAATAAAGAGAAAAAGTTCATTTAGTTTTGGTTGGTTATTACGTCACCATCGATGTTATGGTAATACAGCAGCTTTTCAGCTTTATTGTTGGAAGAAGACCCTCTGTGCAATATTTCAGGCCGGAGTGAGCACCTGATTTTGAGAGCTAGCTGGATAGCTCTCTCATATGCACTGGTTAGTGGAATTTCAACCAACAAAGCTGAAAAGTAGAATTAAAACCAGATCAAATTGTCCATTCTGGCATTAACATATACAGTATAGTAAAAGGATATGATGAGTCAAACATGTCAATGCCAAGCCCCATAGCTTTAAGTACAGTATAATAAAAGGATATGATGAGTCAAACATGTCAATGCCAAGCCCTATAGCTTTAAGTACAGTATAATAAAAGGATATGATGAGTCAAACATGTCAATGCCAAGCCCTATAGCTTTAAGTACAGTATAACAAGCAATTATCATAGTATTGCAAGCAATCCATAAGTCCCCTACCGGTAAGAGCCCAATCAACATTCTGAAGGGCCATTGGCCATTCACTTATGTTCCTATTTTAAGTAAATTTGTTGAAAAAGTTCTTTAAAAGTGATCACAGGAAACAGTTTTTATGTACAGACAGACGGACTGAAGGACACTCTAAAGTTATTTTTTAAACATCCCTGTTATCAAAATATAACATTTTTAAAATCCTATCATGATTGAAGAACTTGGAGTAAAAATTACCAATTTCTCAAAAAAAAAAAGTCTAAGTTCAAAAGGGGCATAATTCTGGAAATAGTCTTGCTAGAGTATTGAACACTCACAAATGTTGAGTGATAATAAGAAACATTTATATGAAGTTTGAAGTAGATACATTCAGAAAAAGAAGTTATTAAAAAAAAAAAAAAAAACAATGTTTTTTTCATGAAAATTTTAAGTTCAAAGGAGGTAATTCTGATAAATTTTGTGCTAGAGTTGTAAACCTTGTCACATATGATGTGGTTGATGACAAGCAACTTATATTTAAAGTTTGAAGAAAATACCTTTAGAAATAAAGAACTTATAGTGAAAAAACTTAAATACTGGATTCAGAAATCTTGAAATTCAGTCTATTTGTTGCCATAGCAACCAGAATTTTCAACATAGGAAGATAAGAAAAGGATGTGCATAATTTCCATACTGCCATCTACCAATATGTCAAGTTTTCATAAACATATTTTTCTGTACTTTTTTGCGTTATCACTAGGATCCGGGTTATGTGTAAAATTTGCCATATTTTCAGTCTATTTGTTGCCATAGCAACCAGAATTTTCAACATAGGAAGAAAAGAAAAAGACGTGCATAATCTCCATACTGCC